>NC_089821.1:185551530-185754030 GCF_035046505.1 Tiliqua scincoides
TGTTGAGCTCCACTTTCATCAGATGGGGACCATGCAGCTAGCTTTGCATTCCTCTTTGCCAGACTTGACCAGGAGACAAGGCACATTTGCTTACTCATGAGTAAATGCAACCCTGTGGCTTACTTTCTCTTGCCATAGGGCTCAATACATTCGTCTGCTTGGAGGGAGAGACTTCTTTCTCTGGTGTTTTTGGGGGCTGCTTTCATTGGATAGGAACCTTTCTGGTGTCATTGGATTCCTCTCAGCCTGCCCTTTCCGATGAACTATGGCATGTTCACCTACTCGCGACTAACACACAACATGGCTCAGTTTCATTTTCCATAGGGTTCCATGCAATTTTTGTTTCTGGTTTTTTGGCCATAATGTTTGATGGAAAGGGGATATTTCAATCTGGTGTTTTGCATTGCATTCCCCTGGAAATTCCGCATCCAACGGTATATGGCATGATGGGGTTATGCCTAACCTCCATGATGTTAGTGATGTTGGGGCATTTGCGGTCTTGCACCCCCCCAAGGGTGGTACCCAGGGTAGACCGCTCCCGCCCCCACTAGCTATGCCACTGTGCTGAATGCATCACAGAAGTGTTCCAAATGATTACGCTGGGTGCACCAAGAGAGTGGGTCACAGGCCTCAGAATGACCTGGAAGTGACTTCCTAGAACTGGGGTCGGCAACCTGCCATTCTGGAGCTGCAAGCGGCTCTTTCAGCCTTTTGCTGCGGCTCCGTGCGGGGCCAACCCGTCTGGGGGGGAGCACAGCTCCCACGCGTCCTGCGGCTGCGCCCCATAGGAGAGGGCTGGTGGAGCAGCTCCTGCCCAAAGAGCCTGCGCCGTGCCGCCGCACGTTCCCTCCTGCCCGAGCTGCAGCGCAAAAGCAAGCAATTGAGTGCAGCTGCTCAGTCCTCCTGTGCGTGTCTCCTCAGATGTAAGTCCCATTGTGCTTGTTCCCAGGAACGTGTGCCCAGGATTGCAGCCTTCAGGCTCCCCACTCAGCATTCCCCCATCGCTTACTCGTCCTCTCTGCCCCATTTCCTGAGTGCAGCTGCTCAGTCCTCCTCCCAAGCTCTGAGCACAATCCTGTGCGTGTCTCCTCAGAAATAAGTTCCATTGTGCTTGCTCCCAGGAAAGTGTGCACAGGATTACCGCCTTCAAGCTCCCTACTCAGCATCCCCCGGTCACTCACTCACACTCTCACTGCCCCATTTCCTTCACTTGGAAACTTGAAAGGGGTTTGGAGACCTCTGCACCAGATGGTATTCTGTATATGTTTGTATACTGTATGTGTAACATACTGTATATGTAGCACCAAAGCATATTTCATTGTTGGGAAGTAATCACTGTTCGTATGCCTTTTATTTTATGCAGTTTTGAACTCTTAGCATGTTTGTTCAGGAGCACTTTTGTGAACAGTGTTAAGTAGTACTAAGTGGTCTTGTTCAGAGGTAGTATTGTGTGTAAAGGCATTTACAAAAGTACAGAAGTAAATGACAGTAAAGAATGACAGTATCCTTCACAAGCAGTTCACCTGTGCACAATCTAAAACAGTTGTTCTCCAACTGTGGGTCTGGACCTGATTTTTAGTGGGACCTATAAGAAGCGAGTGTATTATATAACTGTGACCTACAAGAGGGGAGTGTATTATATAACTGGGACCTATAAAAGGGGAGCGCAAACTATATATGCAGTGTTATCTTCATTTTAGATGTCAAAAGGGTTTTGTGGCTCCCAAGGTTTTCTTTTTTCCGGAAAACGGGTCCAAATGGCTCTTTGAGTGTTTAAGGTTGCCGACCCCTGTCCTAGAACCTCAGATACTGCACCATGGTCTCCAAATCAGTGGATTCATGGATGGTGGAATCCATAGACACCGAGACCATGGATAAGGAGGAACCACTGTACTGCAAACAAATCTACATCAGAGCACTGTTTATATTTACCTCCTATAGCGCTGCTCCTCATTACACTCTGTTTCCAGAAATATACCTACTGCATTAAAAAAAAAAAAGGTATTATGTACCATAAGTGCCACTAACCATCAGTGACATGTTTTCCTACTCATTTAAGGAGTAAAAGGATGTGACTGGACATGCCCAGTCATACTGTGGTTAGAAATCAGTTTTTTTGTGAGTTACTCAATTTATTTCCCTATCCTTAAATCAAAATTGGAACCCTACCTCAATAGGCATCAGGTTTCAAAAGACCAGTCTCAATTATCCAAATCTTAGTGACACAATAGTGTTATGAAAGGTTGTCGAATTAGGTTTCAGAAGTGAAAAACAAAACCCAAAGCATTCCATTAATCCACAACTGCAAATAATTAACCATCATGAAAATGTGGCATTTTCTAGACCAGCAGAATGTTTTGATCTTGCTGCTACACTTATCATAGGCTAAGCATCCATCAGATAAAGAGGCCAGAAGGGATGCAGCAATCAGTTTTAAGAATGATGGCACAAACTTTTCAAACAATATCCTGGTATTCTTCTTTTTCTCACAGCGATCGATCTTGACCACTGGGTGATCTTGATGGTTTCATGTGACTCTTGGCTCTGTGGCCGTGCATGACAGTGGCATAAAATGGGAGTACTGGCTGTTTACACCACCACCTGTCATCCATCTCTGCATACACTGCACTTTAAAATACACTGACGTGCGGACTGTGTTTGAAATGGATTGCAATGGAAAATGAGCTTCATTTAGAAAACATCCCCTCCCCATGTGCAATGAATATGTGAGGGGCAGCGAGATCATCCCTGCTAGCTACATCCTATGCTGCTGTGCAGTGTTGTTCTCATCCCAGGGCAGCAGTATGTTTGCCATGAAAGGGCTCAAGCTGTACTTTGGGGGCTTTTTATCCAGGCTAGAGTGGATAAGCCACCGATCAGGTGGGCCAGGCCAGGTGGGTGGATCACAATTCATCCAGGCCACCGATACAGCTCAGACTCTTTCATATGAATGGTGACATGGCCAACAGGTGCAATCTCACTCTCCCCTCATGTTTCACTGAATATATGGGGAGATGTTTTCTGACTAGAGCTACATGCTCATGCCCTTTTTCTGCTTGGCAAGGTGTACAGGACTTGGTGCTCAGGTAGTTGTCCCTGCATACACATGAAGGGGGAATTGGTCTTCATTCTCTGGAACTAACAAGGGCCTAATTGCTACTTTTTGGTCAAGGTATAATATCTACTGTACAGAAATGAAAGAATTGAGAAAGGCGTAAACTCTTTAAAGAATCCTCTTAGAGAAGATCCACTTAGCAGTTTAGAACAGGGCCAGTAGCCATTACATCAGTTTTCCCTCCATGCATTTGTATGTCCAGAGACCGCCTGCAGATGGTGATTGTGAAAGCAGTTGCAGGAGCTGATATCTAGCGAATCATGTTCTGTGATGTGGACTATGAGAATTGGGTTAGAAACAAGGGAGTACCAGATTCTTTGAGTGGTACCCCTTTCTGATGCTACAAGGGTGCAAGCTTCTTGGAATAGTTGCCCCTATCCTGAATGGAGGCAAAAAAAACAAACAAACAAAAAAAACAACAATCAGGAGCCCCTGATTTTGACTTGGACCATGGCATGGACCATGAAAGGTGGTGGGATGTAATTAACCCTTAGTGAGTTCTGAACTGCACTGCGGAGCCATGGCTTCTACTTGCCTTGAGATGAAAGTGAATTTTCATTGCTGCGAGGCAGGCAGCCAAATCTGAATTGGGACTTTGACAGGGAAAAGGGTTAATCATCCTCCCCCTTCCCCATTTGTTCCACAGTTCCCAACTGGCTTGATGAGCCCATGCCTGCCATGCAGGCAGAAAAATATAGCCCAGCAAGATGTGATGATCATTGTTAAGCATTCAGGCAAAGCTTCCTCAAACACAGGAGGGACTTGGAGAGGGCTCCTGTGTCTCCACACGGCAACCCTCGCAGCAGCAGCATCCATGACATCTGAATCTGTCTGACTGGAAGGAAGCAAGCATGCACCGGTTTAGGAATTAGATAACTCAAGGCCATGACTCATCCAGCAGCTATGCAACGTTTGTGGTTAAAAAGCTTTGCCAAAAGATGACTAAAAACTCTTGGCAGGAGCTTGAAAAGAATCATGACTGGGCCGAAACGAGTGTGTGCGTGAGCGCCTTTCTTTGCCTCTTTAACTGGAGGAAGGTTGGGGTGGAAAAAATGTCCCTGTTTACTTAGATTACTACAGTACTGCAGCAGCCGGAGGGGCCTTTCCAACCACCACTTTCAGTGGGGCCAAGCTCAGGTTGCAGTTCCTCGTCCAGGCTAGGCCCTGTGTTTGTTTTGAAGTGCTGGGCTGGCAGTGCCTAGATCGCTGAAGGGCATTCATTCTTGACTCAGTCTATGACGCACAGGAGGAGGAAGAACCCATTTCCAGCACCAGCCGTCTCCCTCACTCCTTTTCAGCAGGAGGAACAAAAACAGACTTTTGTTTCATGTCTAGACTGAGAGTTATTTGGAGCTAACTTGGAACTTGATTATCTTTTGTTTGGGTTCCCTTCCCCTTCCACAAACCAGTCAGAACCTTTCACGGACAGTTCGCGGTCCTCAGTCAGCTTAGACTGCTACTGAGCCACCACCCTGGGCTGGAAATCCAGATGAGGTATTACAAATAGGTGAATGAAGGGTGAAGAGAAAGTGCTTCTTCACAAAACAACATGTCATGAATTAACTTTTGGGAATTCACTACCACCTTACATGATGGAAGGTACACGATGAAGCCCTGTTCAGTCATTGAGTGTGATCAGCTAGTTGATCTTGACTCTCTTGTACTTCCCTATTGAAGAGTCAGGATTGCACTTGTTGGTCCTACCAGCACCCTTCCGAATTTGTGTGTGTGCATGTTCCAGTCTTCCATGTTCAAGGACAGGGGTTCCACTATAGTACCTGTACATGCACATACGTGGCTAAGGCAATTGTGGCCAAGGCAAAAGGGACAGCAGGGGCTGGGGATGGTGGCAGGATGAATGGAAGGGATCCATCCTGCAATTCATTCTCCAATCCATGCAGCTGGTGCATTTGTATGACATCTTGTTTGTGTTTGGTCCTGTAAAATGGTCCTGACCATTTTGCAGTGGTGCACAGAATTCTTCCACGCCCACAAGCTCCATAAAGTTGGGAATCCTTGTTCAAGGGACCATGCATACAAGAACCTGCATACATTCAGGTCTGCACATGGAGGCTCTGTAGACATAGAACCCTTGGACATATGGAAGCCAGGGGCTGGAACACTGGACACAAAAGCCTTAGTTGCCTTTCAAAAGGATTGGACAAGTTAATGGAGGATAGCACAGCATCAGCTATTTTATTTATATACATAAACCTCTGTGTATAGAGGCTTGTACCTCTGAGTAGCAACCATGGGGACAGAAAACAGGGCATGGCTACCACTTTCAGTTTTCTGCCTGTGGTCTTTCCATAGTCATATGGCTGGCTACTGTTAGACGAACCATGGTCTGATCCTGTAAATAGGGTTACCAACATTTCAACTGCCCAATGTCGCTATGCAGTTAACAACAGCTTGATGCACAGATGTGAGATGACTGTGTTGATCGATGTGTTCTGAAAACTGTCTCCTGTTGATTGCTGCACAGACAATTGCTCTGAAAAGCACACGGACAGGTTATTTGATGTTTTTGCTCACTTGACAGCCCTAGCAGCAAGGCAGGGACTGTCCTTAGAATGGGAAAATGTATTTTTGGGAAATGTTGTGTTTTGACTACTTACCATAAATAGCTTTTCACGTGACCTGCTTTCTCTGGCTGACACTGACATCCTCAAAACTGATGTCCAGAAATGTTGTGGTAGCCCCACAAACCCTCCTTATCAAGCTTATGAAAGCCAACACGTCCCTAGCTCCCCCTGGTGATTTTTTAATCCCATCAGGCAGGGTTTTCTTTAGTAACTGAAGCATCTTCGGTTGGTTTTCTATGATGAAGCTCCATGGCAGCTGATCAACTATGCAATAACACCATCATTTGGTACAAACACATATTTCCTTCCAGCCAAGGTTAGAGCTGAGCCCTGCCATCATTCAGAAAAGCCTTCCCACACCTGCTTTTCATTTCCTTTCTTTCTGGTACTGAACACAGGAGCCTGTGCTACAGATTTTGAGCATGCAATGTCTTCTTCTTCTTCCTTAAAAAGCTGCCTTGGGGTTGGGGTTTTTTGTCTTTTTTTTCTTTGGCTCATGCTTTAATAAGATGACATCTTTCTACTTTACACAGTTGTGGCATATATTTCTGGGCTCTGTGAATAACTGAGCAGGATTGGTTGAGTTCACCAAATTAATTGTGTCATCCTAAACAGAAGTTGGAAGATGAGTTGAGCAGAGGTGGGTGAATGGTCAAAATGCTGGAAAGTGTAAAATGAGGGGGAAACATAGAGGAAAAGTGCACTCTTTGCGGCTTACTGATGTGATCAGCTTTGACTGGGTGCTTTTACTCAGGATCAGTGACAAGGGCCAAAGGCGCTTCCAGGCATAGCCATATTTCATTCAAACAGTTTTCATGGGGTGTTTATGTGATGCCACAAGCAAGCTGCTGTTGTCCTGTGTTTTTCCTACTCTGCATTCATGCATTTTTGGAGTTCAGAAAATCCCAGTTGCAGACCTCCCATTCAGTCTATGGGGCAAATGCCCCAGGTGCTAGTCTCTAGGACCCCACGGAGGCCTCTCTGAGGCTCCCGATGGGGTCAGAAACTGTGCTTCTGGTTTCCTGGAAGCGCAGTTTATAGCGTCAGGAAACCTTCAGGAAGCTTCCCTGACACAGGCATAGGTTGCACAAGGCTTTGTGAGACTCAGGTGAATGGGGGGGGGGGAAGAATTCTATGCCAGAGGGTGGCCACAGCCCGCGGGGAGTGCCATCATGGACCTTTGCCCCAAGGCGCAGGACTGGGGAGGTCTGCCACTGGAAAATCCCACTTTTTCGGGGGGGGGGGGAGAAGGAACAAACGAACAAACCTGGTGGGTGTGGATGTTTAGCATGAGTTGCCAAATTATATCTTCCCCAAGGACAAAGCACAATAGGATGCTCCTTCCAAGACTGTCAGAGAACTTTGATTAGTTAGTATGATCACATTAATGTGATCATATTAATGCGGATGCACTCATCCTGAAGCAGTGCGAAGCAGGCAAGCCAGATTCTATTGTTGGTGGAGAATTTCGTCAGGCTGGTGTTTGGGAAAAAAAATTCTAAGAGCTTGGAAAAGCCCCGCTGCCCCAAGGAGAATCAGGTTACCGGAGCTCCCAGAATTCTTTTGCGCAGGCAGAAATTCTCCCCCCTCTCCCTGCCAACACTTCACCTTTTTCTTACCTTCTGCAACAGCAGCAGCAGGAGAAAAGTGTCCCTGCTGGGAGGAAAGAGGGATCCTTTCTTTACCCCTCCCCTCTTGTTTTCAGCACAGCACAGTAGCCAGGGCCAAGTAGCTGCCACATCTATTGGATCTCAATAAATAAAGAATGTCTTCTTCTCACTTCCCCCCATGTCCCCAGGGTCAGCCTTAGGGTGATTTGCCCAGTGTTCTCAAATTGGGCCCTGTACTGGAGTGGCGGGCAGATTGCCTGCTGCAGCAGATGGCATCTCAGTGGCTTGGAGGGTGGCACAGTGCGGCAAGCATTGGCTCCTGTGGGCCTGCCTGCCTGCTCCTGAGTCCATTTCGTCTAAAATGGGCCTTCCAGAAGCAGTTGGTGGTGACATCAGTGCCAAGAGATGCACCAGCCTGGGGAGGCTGACACAAGCCTCCGCACCAACTGAGGCAGCAAGCCTTGTGTCAGCCCAGCTGGGCCGATGCAAGGCTCTGAGGAGGGCGGGGAGGAGACGGGGAAGAGGCAGGAGGGAGGCATTCCGGGGCGGGGGGGAGGGCGGGCAGTGGATAGCTCCGGGGGCAGGTGGGTGGGGGATGGGGCTGGGATCCAGCAGTTATGCTGGATCCCAACCCCTGTTCCTGTGGAGTTTGGAGCAGCTTGAAGCCACTCCACTCTCCTTGAACTTGTGCCGCCTCAAGAGGTGGTGCAAGTCCAAGGATAGCCATAGGGGCCAGGGTGCTTTACCTAGGGGTAAGGGGGAAAATTTCCCCTTGCCTCTAGCTGAGTCGATTCTGGTCCCTATCCTGTGCTGGATACAGCGCAAGCCTCTTGGCTTGCCTGTTCCAACGCAGGATAGGATTGCACCTTTAACGGCCTTTAACGGATGCTGAAAGGACCATAAGAAGTGAAAAATAGGCCAAAAAAAATACGGACAAAATCAGGGATTTTCACCACAGGACTACAAAGTATATTGAAAGAGAAGGAAATGTTTTATCTCTAAGGCTTTTCAAGTAATTTCACAAATTTCAACTTCTGAAACCACTTGCAGAGTTCTAGAGATACTGAAAGCAGAAATAGCTTCCTTATTCATAAGGGCTTTTGTGTTCCTTTCAGCAGAGTTTCCTCCCCCACTTATTTCATTTTTTCATCTCTTTTGTGAGTGGTCTATTCCCTTGAGACAGCAACTGTTACCCTGCACATGCCCGATCTCGTCTGATCTCGGAAGCTAAGCAGGGTCAGGCCTGGTTAGTACTTGGATGGGAGACTGCCTGGGAATACCGGGTGCTGTAGGCTTATACCATAGTTTTTCGAGACTGAAGGTGCCAACCAACCATTCCCTTGAGCACTGTGAGCGAGCAAGTTGCAGAGCATCCTGCGGCACTACCCGTGACTGGTGAAACTCCAAAATGTACCTAACGAGAGCTCATGAGCATTACTGTAGGTGAAAGCCTTGGATTGCAGGCTTACTCTGTTTGAGGGAATAGAGTGCATATCTAATTATAGGAAGACCCCATAGCAAGGCAGACCATTGGCCCATCTCCGTCAATATTATCAATGATGATGGCAGAAGTTGAGATCTTTCTCAGACCCATCTGGCGATGCCAGGGACTGAGCATGGGATCTTTTGTGTACAATGCAGGAACTCTATCTACTGAGCTAAGATTCTCCCAACTGAAAAAAGAAGGAAAAACCACTTGAAGGAAAGGAAACGGAAGAACAAAATGTCAGAAAGCAAAGTAAACACTGGCCTGAATGGTGCTAATCTCCTGGCAAACTTGAAGTAAAGTCAGTATGAGGCCATGATATTTACAACTGAAAAGGGTGCTCACAGCCCATGTTTATTTTTAAAATATTTATATTCTCCCTTTCCTGTCCTGGTAAGGAGGCACTCAAGATGCTTCGCAACAGTGGCAGACTTCCCATTCATTCTGTGGGGCAAACGCCCTGGGCACGGAGCCTCGTGTGCCTTTAGGACCCCAAAGAAACCCCTCTGAAGCTCCCAGCTGGGTCAGAAACTGTGCTTCCGGTTTTCTGGAGGCACAGTTTAAAACGCTGGGGAACCTCAGAGAGGCTTCTCCGACATGTCCTGACGCCGTGCAAAGGCTCTGTCCGCTTCAGCTAAGTGGGGGGGGGGGAGGAGGATTTGTGTGCAGGAGGGCAGCAACATCCCATGGGGGCACCATCATGCACTTTTGCCGCGGGGCTGGAAAGGTCTCCCACTGCTTAGTGACATAATAAAAACAACAGCAACAAAAATCAAAATTTTTTAAAAAAATTATTTAAAATTTTTTTAAATTTAAAAACAAACAAAAAACAAGTTAACAAAAAAGTTAAAATAAGCTGGACTAAAAACAAAAAACCCAGCAATAAATATGAAGCTGCATCTAGCCAATTCCCACAAAGCAATACCAGAATACGATAAGTAATGAAACATTGCAGAACAGCCCATCTATGGCTAACAATAAACATGAGCCACGTTGCCTGCTCATGCCTGCATTCGCTAACAGTGCGATCCTGCATATGTTTACTTGGAAGTAAGTCCCATTGTCTTCAATGGAGCTTTCTCCCTGGTATGCGTATGTAGAATGGTAGCTAAGCTCTGGAAATGGCTTGCTGGGTGTATTTGCAGGCTGTCTTTGGCACTGCAGCAGAAATGGGGGAAATTTCTGTTGTCTGGCTCTTGCAGATCCAGCTCCTTGCCTGCTCTTAATGTACAGATGGAGTCTGGATGCACATTGATCGTTTTGCTTTTCTCAAACTGTAGCCATCAGTCATTTTATATTACTGGAGAAACCATTAGCAATAAAAAAATAAAGGCTAAGAGGTAGTAGGCCCATTAGCCTATGCATATAAAGAGGGGAGCTGCAACAATTAAAAACACATCAGCCTATCAATCTGCTGTTACAATTATTAGCATACTGAATAAAATTCCAAGGACAATACCAAGGGACACCAACTCCCCACTTTGCTTCCTCTCCTCCTTTGCCCTTAAGTGGAAGAGAGGGAATCCAGCGTACCATAATGTTGCAAGATGCATGTAACTATAACAGCTATAGTGGAGAAGGGAAAGAACAATAAAAGGAGAGGAAATGGCATTCATGACAGCAATTCAGCTCTTGGCTTGTGCATGAATGGATTTCAGAAATGTTGCAGAGAGACTGAAATGCAGGGCCACCCGTAAGGTGGGGTGAAGTGACTGCTTCAAGCAGGGGGCTGGGGGAGGTGGCAAACTGGCAGTAGAGGTCTGGCACCTACCTGTTCCTCTTCTTACCTGCTCTCCTTGGTAGCAGATCTGGAGGAAGAGGAAGGGGCTGCTGGGATTCTGTTCCCAATCACTTCTCTGGAAGGAGAGATATAGGGAAGATTATTTCTACCTAGTTATCTCCTCCATTGCCCTGCACTTTCAAACAGGGTATAGAATATCTTGGGAGTTTTGAAGAGGTGCAGGGAAGAGGATGGGGGCAGAAATGACAAAGGAGGTAGGGAGGTGGTGGTGGTAGCAGTGGGGATGAGCAGGATGCACAATGAAGGGGGGTCATGATGGAATTTGGATGATGCTTCAGGCACTGGTCTGACTTCATCTGGGCTGCCCTATTGGAGTATGAGGGTGGGGTTCAAAGAAGCTACCATATATTGGTAGCCCCCATATAGATTAGTAATATCCAGGGAAAGCAGATCCTTTCCAACAGATGCAGAGACCCCCTATTGTACTGTGTTTGAAGAGTATTTGAATAGTATAAAATTCATGTAGTGATGAGGCTGAGTAGACGAACTGTGAGTCAGGAAATTCTTGGTTCAACTTCCACCACAGCCTCTGTGGTGGCCTTAAGGCAGGTTCTCTGCAGTCATTAGGCAGACTGAATGGCAGAGTTGGGTATACAGTTAAAGGTCAGCAAATTACCAGTGACTAATGGCCCAGTTCTATGGGCCATTTATGACAGTAGATCTCACAATCCGCTTGTAAGTGACCCAGCAATGGTGCAAATGTTGTGCAGCAAACTGTGCACAATAGAGTCACTGTCAGAAATGGCTGGAAACTTAGTGTGTGCGCCAGAACCACCTGGATGATCTGCTTTTTCAGGTAAGGTGGTGGAGGAATGGTTTGTAGGCTGTTCAGGGCCAAACCACGGGACCGTTTGAAGGTGGGAGGGGCGGATCTCAGTGGCAGTCATGCATGTCAGATCCTATCCCCCTTTCCCAGCCCAGACCTGCCTCCTTCCTCTCCTTGGACTTAAACCAGCAAAATAGCTGGCATGGGTCTGAGAAGATAAGGCAGCATACCAGGAGGTAAGTAAAAATATTTTTATTTTCCTTTCACAGGTTGTCTGTGAAAGGACAGACATTCCCCCCATTCCCACCACAGCATACAGAATGCATTCCATTGGTACGGCTACATGCTATGGACTGGCAAGGGATAAGATTGGACCTTGAAGCTGTAATACTTCACACACACGTACCTGGTGTGTAAATTCAGTGGGGCTTACTTCTGAGTCGACATGCATAGGATTTATGATTAAATGCAGGATTATTATTGAAGGGTTGGGTCCAGCATAATACAAGCAGAAGTTCAGTTTTGCAAGGGAACTTTTTCACCCCTTCCTCTCCACTGCACTCTTGCATGCTCCCAAGAATATGCTTTTGAGGGTTTGGAGAGCCCTGATGTGAGACCTTGTGGAAAACGCAACTTAAAATTAACTAGTTATGTGCTTGGTGAAAATCAAAAGACTGGCTTTCTGCTTGGCTTCTTGTGTGAATCAAAATTATCTGCATTTATCTGCATAATAAATAAATAGGCTCAGAGAAATAATAATTATGAAGAAGTGATATCTCGTTGACAGACAGAATGCACAGAAACAGGGAAGTCACAAAGCTCTGAGCCCAACTTCACAGCCAGACACTAGCACAGTGAGCTAGCCAGTAATTACCATAACAAAAGAAAGGAGCTGACCTACTATTCATGTAGAGCCAGAGGTCACTGGAAAAGGAAATGCAGATCAGACCCAGGCAGTTCTCCCCAAACTGAACCAAGAAAGGGGGGGGGAGCCTGCAGGATATTACAGGAAGGAATTATAAAGGCAGAGAGCTTACGTTTGAGTTAAAGAAAGTTTGGAAGATTAATGAAGCCAGTTCAGAAACAGAAAAGTGGACTCTGATTCTGTGAGCCATCACTGTTCAGATACACTTTTGGGGGAACACAAATGCAATTGGAAATGTCCTTGTAATAAACAGTGCCAGTGTGGAACTACATGGTCATGGAAAGTTAAAATGCATTGTAAATGAACAAAGGTTTGAAGTCCCAGCAAAGAATGAACCTTATCCAACAGGTCTAAATGGCAATAAGATTAGTGTGTCTGTGGCCCCAATCCTATCTCCTGCCACCAGTATCGATGCAGCCATGCCAAACAGCCCAATCCTACCTAAACTTCCCCGAGCGGATACAGTGGTGCCAGTATGGGCTATGCTGCATCTTGCAGTGAAGTTCAGCAGGTGGAAAGTCTCCTCGAGCTAGGATTGGGCTGTAAGAAATATGTGGGAACAGCCAGCAATAAATTTGGAAGGAAGCTTCAAGTGCCGCAGACTAATCATGCTGGTGAATATGCCTTGCACAATGTGAAAATGTTCTCAGAGGAGAAGGGCATAACGCACAGCAGCCCCGTTCCAGACACACCAAAGTGTCTGGTGTAGCAGCAGACTATCTGCCAAACGGACTGCCCACCAAAGGTGCAATTAAAATTCTTCTTGAACAGTGGCATGGGAGAGCAACTAGCATGGACCACATCAGAGTTTTTGGCAGCAAGGTCTAAAGAGCAAAGGTCCAAGCTTGATGCTAGAGCCAAAGAAAGCATTTTTAGTGGATATGCTGCTGGGTCCAAAGGCTGCAAGATAATGAACTTGTGCAGTGAAGAGTAACAACAAGCCACAGACTGTATTATAATGAGCACAAGAAAGTTGACAAGAAATGGCAGATGCATTTCAATGTAAGTGAATGTAAAGTCATGCACAATGCGGCAAAAAATCAAAACTTCAAAGATAGGCTAATGGGTTCTGAGCTATCTGTGACAGATCAGGAGAGAGATCTTGGGGTGGTGGTGGACAGGTTGATGAAAGTGTCGACCCAATGTGCGGCGGCAGTAAAGAAGGCCAATTTTATGCTTGGGATCATTAGAAAAGGTATTGAGAACAAAACAGCTAATATTATAATGCCGTTGTACAAATCAATGGTAAGGCCACACCTGGAGTATTGTGTCCAGTTCTGGTCGCCACATCTCAAAAAGGACATAGAGGAAATGGAAAAGGTGCAAAAGAGAGCAACCAAAATGATTACTGGGCTGGGGCACCTTCCTTATGAGGAAATGCTATAGCATTTGGGCCTCCTCAGCCTAGAAAAGAGGCGCCTGAGGGGGGACATGACTGAGACATACAAAATTATGCAGGGGATGGACAGAGTGGATAGGGAGATGCTCTTTGCACTCTCACAGAACACCAGAACCAGGGGACATCCACTAAAATTGAGTGTTGGGAAAGTTAGAACAGATAAAAGAAAATATTTTTTTACTCAGCGTGTAGTTGGTCTGTGGAACTCCTTGCCACAGCAAGATGGCTTCTGGCCTAGATGCCTTTAAAAGGGGATTGGACAAGTTTCTGGAGGAAAAATCCATTACGGGTTACAAGCCATGATCGGTATTTGCAACCTCCTGATTTTAGAAATGGGCCATGTCAGAATGCCAGATGCAAGGGAGGGCACCAGGATGCAGGTCATGTCTTGTATGCTCCCTGAGGCATTTGGTGGGCCACTGTGAGATACAGGAAGCTGGACTAGCTGGGCCTGTGGCCTGATCCAGCGGGGATGTTCTCATCCTGACTCAACAACGTGTACCAGCCTCACGGCTGTCCTACCTCGCAAGATTGTCTCTGTACCATGAACTAGAATCATGGGAATAAGTTGAAGTATTGTCCAAAGCTGAGGCCAGCAAGTGGAGAAATGCAACACCAGATGAAATAGATGCTTTCCACAAAAACCAAA
The DNA here is from genome assembly GCF_035046505.1 of Tiliqua scincoides. Taxonomy (NCBI): domain Eukaryota; kingdom Metazoa; phylum Chordata; class Lepidosauria; order Squamata; family Scincidae; genus Tiliqua; species Tiliqua scincoides. Next base: position 185,565,867 of record NC_089821.1, read on the forward strand.
CATGGACTCTCACCTGGAAAGAAGGCAAGAAGCTGCCAATGGGAATTCAAATCTAAGCAAGGTGCAGAAGGGGGAGTACTACAAATCAAGGCTAGTTGCCAATGGCTACTCACAGAAGTATAGGAAGGAACCTTTGCCTCTGTAGTGAAACAAGTAGCACAAGAATGCTTTTAAGTGTAGCTACTTCTCCACAGATGAGTGTCAAGCAGTGCTCTGAATGTAACAGCCAATAGGCTTCAAAAACAGCAAAAAAGGTGCAGATGGTGCAGATTTGTCTCAATGCAAATGGGGTGGGGAGAATTGAAAGTCGCACACACCTTTGTCTCCTTTGCCCTGCGCTGGCGTCTCACTCCTTTCAAGGCAGCCCAAAACACTGCAAAAAGGCTCCGACTGGACTCGAACAGGCAGGGAAATAGCCCTGGAGCCCTGGAAGAGGTTCCCCTTGCAAAGGAACAGTAAGACTCCTGAGCCCCTGAGCCAGCAGAGAGGCTGAAGAGGGGAAGGGGGGACCTCTGTAGCCAGAACATGTGCAGTAAGGTGGAGCACTCTTGCTCTTTCTCTCTCACACACACAAAGGTGTGGAGGTCTGGTCTAGAGGGTAGAGCCTCCGTTAGCCTGAAGATAACATCAGAAGGTCACCAGTTCGAGGACACTGGCAGCTCCCTGAATGGCTGAGAATGGCGAGACCTTGAAGCAGCTGACAAGCCGTGCTGAGTGATTCCACCTGCTCTTGGTGTGAGCAAGAAGGGTCATGGCTGCCCTCCATGTGAGAGAGGGAGCTGCTTGCCAGCCTGCGTGGAAGAACTGGAGGCCAGAAGTGAGATCCATTCTGAAATGTTGTTGGTTCTTGAAAGAGAGAACCTCCATGTTTGTAAAAATCCCCCTGGAGGGATTTAGAAATACCTGCCTATGTAAACCACCTTGAATAAAGTCAGAGGAGTAATCTGATGACCAGAAATACCTAGTTGTATAAATACCTAGTTGTTGTTGTTGTTGTTGTTATTGTTATTATTATCATAGGGGCAGGTGCAGTAGTAACAGAGGGGATTGCTTTAAAAAACCCAGGGAGTTTCTGCCAAATTCCCCCCCTTCAGACTGAGATGGTGCAGGCTCTCCGTGCTCCAGCCTACACAAACAAAACAGCCCAGCAAGCAAGTCTTCCCAGCAAGCAAAGCAGGAGATTTAGGCTACAATCCTCTCCACACTTTCCTGGGAGTAAGCCCCATTGACTACAATGGGGCTTATACTTCTGAGTAGAAAGGCATAGGACTGGACTCTTAAAACCTCAGCATCCCACCTGTAAAACAAGTGGAGACAGCTGGCAATGGGGAGGGCTGAGTATTGATCGGAGGAGGGGGAGGCGATTGAGAACAGCTGCCTTAGTTTCCTTCCATCCCCAAGTGTCAGGCTGCAGCGTATTTGTCTAACTCTACGCAATTTAGCAGAGGTGTCGCTAGAGGGGGGCAGTACACTAAGTTTTGCAGAGAGTCTCCCTGCAGCGTGCAAAGACTCCCTGCAGACTCTCTTCCCCCTCCAGTCAGTAGACATTTGCCTGCCCTCATGGCTCCAAAGGGGAGGGGAGGAGCTGTTTGCACACTGCTTTGAGGCTAAACGGAGGCGAATGGCTCCCGACGGGAGGGGGAGGAGCTGCTTGCACACTGCAGGGAGGCTCTCTGCAAAACCTAGTGCACTGCCCCCCCTCGAGCAACACCTCTGCAATTTAGCACAACACATTTTTTATTAATCGCGACGGGTCAGGGAATGGAACTCATGCGCATAAATAGGCTCCACCTGTACATCTCATGTGTAAAGTTCGGAAGGGGCTGTCTGGAGTAGAGCAGGTGGTGAGAGCCTGGAATGAGATTCTGGACCAGATGCCAACACAGCAAAGCTTCACTCAAGATGTAGCAAACCAGTGTTTGCACACTAGAGACCAAGATGGGGAATGGACTTATCTTTGGGCACATGTTGATGATCTGATCATATGAGAGATCAGGATGATAATGATGTCATGTGCCACCTGAACTAAGAAGTGGAAATAAAGGAACAGGGAAATGCCAGCTGCAACTTAGGTATCCAAACTGAAAAAGAAGGAGATGTAAGTTCCCTTCTCAGCCAAAGGCAAATCCTAGTGGAGTTTTGAGGACTCAAAAATACCACACCAATGGAAGCTGACTTTCTTAAACAAAATGAAGTGAGTGATCTCCAAACAATGGTCCATAAAGAGCAGCTATAGCACTGGTACCCAACATGTGGTCCGAGGACCACAGTGGTCCGTGAGACCGTCAGAAGTGGTCCGTGAGACTTGTAGAAAAACTCAATCACTTTTGTTCACTTCCAGCATCTCCCTGAATAAACATTCCCCATGGACCACTAGAGAGGTGGCTGTAATTTTGGCTGCAGGCAGTCCATTTTCCACCATCTCTGGTAGTCCATGGGGCAGTGTTCGCTCAGGAGATGCTCCCCAATGGACCATCAGAGAAGGCACAGAACAGACCACCTGCAGCCTCAGCTGACAACAAAATCTTCTCTGTAAATAATAAATCTAATAAATCTCTAATAAATCTTCTCTAATTACTACAGATTTAGTTGTATTTTTGTGTACGGGGGGGGGGGGGTTTGCAAATGGTCCACTATGATTTCTGTTTTTGGCTCAGTAGTCTGTGTGCCACTAAAGGTTGGGAACCACTGAGCTATAGGAAAGCCGCTATATTTGAGTACCAAAAACAGACTAGACATTGCCACTCTGAAGGAAGCTTAAGCAGAAAAACCAGTTCACCCACAAAGAGAGACTGGACTGTAGTTAAGAGAGTAGGCAGGTACCTGAAAGGTACTCTTAAACTCAAGCTGGCAGTCGGGGATAACCCAAGACTAGTGGGCTACACTGATGCAGATTGGGAAGCAGACTGCTCCAACTCAAATCAACCACTGAACATAAAGGGGTAATGCAAGGCAGAATAGGACTTGTGGGCTTGTGCATGTAATGTCGTGAATGGGCATTGGAATATAGGTGCATTGCCACTTCTGGCAGGGCAGTGTATTAACCGGATGCCTGAGACCCTTCACCTGATGCTAGGAGGTGTGTAAGTAACTTCCTTCCTCCCTTCTCCCACCTCTCTCTCTCTCTCTCTGGTGATCAAAGGAGTATCATCTGTCCCAAGGTGGCAGGCAGGCAGTCACTCCCGAAGAGCACATCCTTTTACATCCACACAAAGAAAATAGCATTCAGAGTTCTGTGTTCCCCTAATTGTAGAAACCCCTGAGCTTTTCAACGAAAAAGTTCACAAAGCAGTTTACAGAGAAAATCAAATAACTCAATCGCCCCCAGCCCCAAAAGAGCTCACAATCTAAAAAGAAGGAGAAGAACATCAGCAAACAGCCTCTAGAACACTGTGTTGGGGGTAAGAGGACCAGTTACTCTCCCCCTGCTAAAAATAAATCTAAGTGGAGCACCATGTGAAAAAGTGCCTCTTTGCCCAGTTAGCAGGGAGTACACATATGACTACAAATTGTGTGTTTTTATCTTTGAAACATTAACTGCCTCTTGTCCTGTGCACTTCTTGATAGTAGCAAACTATCTGGGTGGCAAAATTTACTACAGGAAGAGGATTCTTCCGCTGATTTCTCTGCTTATTAGAACCCCCCTTTTGTAACCATTCAAGCAAGGAGAGCTAAGCGGGTGTGGATTACAGTTTACTGTGCCTTTCTCACACATCAGCACCAATCAGGAAGGCCTACAAGGTAATCAGAGAAGTGCTGACTAGGGAGAGACTGCTGAATTGCACTTTTCGTCACTGCTGACGAAAGGTTCGATTCCAATTCCTTTTCTATGCACATTTCAGATGACATAAAGGAAAATGGAAATCTGACTTCAAAATGCCAGAGGAAGCCCATTGTTGATCTTCGTCTTATTTGCTTAGTCAGATATGAAGCAGGCGTCTCCGGCTTTTCAAATTTTCCTCAGTCACCGGCAGGTTCTTTTGTAGAATCAATCAAGGAACAAGTCCAAATTGCTTTGTAATATATTTATTCAGAACTGGAGATGAAAATCATTTGGTGTCAAGAGACGTTTTCAGAACCTGTGGATACTGCATGCGTAGCAGGAACTGGTCCCAACATATGAAGTTGTCTTTTCCTGACTCTGATCACTGATCTATTATGCTGACTGGTAGTGGCTCTCCAGACAGTAGGCTTTTCCAGGTCTATCAACCTGGGACCTTCCACAGGCAAAGCAGGTGCTCTCCCGTGACCTATGTGAGTTCTTCACAATGGCTATAGAATACAGGTACAAAGCAGGCATCCCAATTAACAAGCCCTGCGTGCTTATTACTGTAAGTGTGGGGCCTTCCACAGATGTCCTGATAGGTTGAAGAGCAGAGCTTGCCGTTTCCCCATTCACATTTATTATCTCTGGATTTGGAAACACCTGAATAGGCCTCATATGTCCATAAAATAGATTTAACTTTGTGGAATTCTTTGCCCTTCTTAGGGTGGCTGATGCAAAGGAAGACCAGAGTCTAGTATTATTAAATACATCTGTAAGAGAGAATTTTAGGCAGCTTGTCAATCAAGGGTGAAGAAAATGGCACCTGCTGAAATCCCTTTTCTACACAACTATTAAAAGGACAGCAGAATCCCTGCATCTTCTTTGCCTCTGGTCACCTTACGTCAGACTATGAAAATCCTTTAATGCAGCCACATAGAATTCCCAAGGAGCACATTTTCAAAGAGATGAAAGAACAATAAGAAAAGCAAGGGGGGCGGAGGGGAAGAAGCCTGACATTGACCTTTGTGCCCACAAATGATTTCATATCCTATTTGTCATACTCAGTGGCTTTGGGTAGTCTATCCCTATATTATTGCTTACATTCCAGGTACTGCTTGATCCTGTTGTTTTATGTCAGAGAGACAGCACAGCAGAGCAACAAAAGCAGTGGAGAACACACACACACACACACCCTCCATGACCAGTTCTTGGCATCAAAAGTGTTCTCAAGTGCTAGCACAGTCATTAAATGCACCCAGTATTTTCTGACTTCACAGATGACAAGACTGTGGTTTGCCTGCCCACCCAAAATGTGTGGGAGGGCAAACCCGAGGCTTAGAATCACTGAAGTGCTTCATCGCCGCTTCCTTTATCAAGATGTTCACAGTCACTGGGAAAAGGTTGCGCCCATCAGCTCTACACTTCTGGAGCTGGCAATGAGCTCACTTTTAGTCTTTTGCAATCAACCTGCCTGAGATGTCTGCACTGTGATGTTCCATTAGCTCATCTCCCTGCACTGCGGCAATGCTCAGTGCTGTAATTTTTCCTATATTTCCTATCAATATCCAGACCTTTGAAATGAAGATCCAGCTGCAGTATTACAAGTCCACTTAAGGCATGCAGAAATGAAATCAGATTAATGAATATTGCTGTCAATACCCTGTAGCCAGTGGCTTGTGAATGACTGCTTGGGTCTCTTTAGTCACTCCAGGCGCAGACAGAACTTTATTGAACTAAAGCAGAGCAGAGAGCTTTTTAAAACCCAGACCACGGCAATCTCTGACACCTCATTGACCACAGGGAGGAGGCATTTTTGTGCCATCTGCCTACTATTGCTGCTGGGGGAAGGGAAGAGAATGAAGGACACAGGCTTGCAGTTTTCATATGTTCTTGTTTGGTTTTGCCTTTACTTCTAAAATTGTGGGTCAGGTTGGAAGATGATGCAGTGATGTGATCAGTGGGAAAGAGATGGGCGTGCACTCCCTTTCATTAAATGGAAGTGTTGGTCCTGGTTCAGAGGATACACCCAATGGGCTCAGGCATTGCAAGAGGAGCAGCACGTGTGCACGTCTGTTGCTTCTCACCCATCGCATTGCAGCATAATCACACAGGGCTGGGAACAACCAAACTGCTCCTCACTGTGCAAGTTAAACACTGCTTTAAAGCAATATTGAATGTAGTGGTATGGGGTGTAGGTCAGATGTGTTGGTCCCCTGTGATTATGTGTCAACAGGACATCGCACATAGTAGTGGTGGAGGAGAAACTCGTGCACATGCTCCTCTCCATGGACAAGTTGTGTTGGTCAGATAGTGGTGTCATCTGAACCTGCTCAGTTCTTAGCCTCTTTGGTGTGTTTGGTTTGGGATTTGTTTGTCCCATTATGCAGGCTTTGCTTCATCTGCATACTTTTGTGAAGTGATGGAAAATGCAACATGCAAAAATGCCAACTTTTCCTTTTTAAGAGCATATACATTTCTATTGCTGCCACCATAGAAGTAGCAGAGACTCCCTTTCCTAAATGATTCAGGGCCCAATCCTATCCAACTTTCCAGCACTGGTGCTTCTGTAATGCAGCCCCAAGGTAAGGGAACAAATGTGACTGTGACTGTCCCTCTACCACAGGTTGCAATGCATGCTCCACTAGCACAGCTGCACTGGCACTGGAAAATTGGATAGGATTGGGCCCTCAGTCTTCAGCTTATCCCAGATAGTGATGTATTGATCCCCCCCTTTTGTGTTCCAGAATGTGTCGTTTATTGGTCTTTTCTTGATGAGTTGATAAGATATTCCAGTCCTGGCCATTTGCACTTCAACAATTTCATGTGTTCATAAGCTCCAGCAATTCTGCTAGGTAAGACTCATTGAGACTTCCCTTCTCAGTTAGATTCTGCTACTAGGCTAAATGATTGGTGACCTGACTTCTCCACTGGTGTTTTCAAAGAGGCAGTTTATTGCCTTCGGTTAATTGACTTAACCCTGCTGTTCTGTGGTCTCTGTACCTTGCCACTCTGCTTGTACATTTTCAACTGTTTGTTTTAGGATTAAAATAGTCTGAGGTGTTTTAGGACTTTTTGGAAGTCCATCTCCTAGACAGGACTGGCTTTAAGCCAATTGGACCAGTTACTTCCTGATAATATCGGAATGGCAACCTTAGCCCTAAGTGAATATCTGCCCTCAACATTATTCTTTCTGCTTTATTACCATTATTGTTGTTACTATTTTTTTGCTTTTGTATTCTCTTTTCCTTCACAATTATGAGGCCTAGAAACTTTAACATTTAAGTGAAAGCAATTATTGTCAAGATGACAGATTCTGTACTTGACAGGAGAAATAACCCTGGTGAATAGAAACTGCTGACCTCTTTGAAGACAGTTTCACTTCACTTCACACACACACAAATATACTAGTGAAGCTACTTAAATGCTCAGGTACACACACTATGCTAAACACATTTTTTTCTTTCTTCTAATGAAGGCAGAGAAGTGGTTTGCTCAGATTTCAGCAAAATCATGTCTTGTTGCATTTGGCGACCTAAGTTAAAATTGCCCTGGGGCAGCTCCGCTTGTGTCATTGGCTCTTAAGTAGCAAATCACTCTGGGTTTAGCTGACCTTGCCAGCTTCATAGAGGTCATGTTTTCTCAGCGCTCAGACCGTTCCTTGATGTATTAAGAATAAAAAGACTTCTTTCAAGCAAGTATACAGCACATGTCGTCACTTTTATCTTTTTCCCCTTTCAGAAAGCTGTGACTTTGGAAAAGAAAATACGTCATGATTTGTCCGTACAGCAGTATACACTTAAAATAGTAATGACAAAAGAGAAATGATGGCTACCGTCCAATCGAACATGTGACTCGCTCTCCCAATCCACTTGGGCCTTGCTTGGATGTGTTTTTCAAACATGTTCCCTCTCCGTCACTTGACAAACTGCATTTGAAACTGAGGGGAGTTTTACAGGGGGGTTTGAAACATCCTGGAGGAGAGACAGGGCCTGCTATTCCAAAGCTAAAGGTCCCTTTTGATGACCTGCATGAGCCTGAAATTACTCCCTGCATTGTGGCCAATGGCAACTCTGTGTGTGTGTGTGTGTGTGTGTGTGTGTGTGTGTGTGTGTGTGTGTGAGGGGGGAGGGTTACACAAGGTAACAGAAAGGGTCATTTCAATATTAAGTGAAAAGCAAATGGGAATGGACAAGGATGAAGCACTGGAGTTTATCTGAGTTTGCGCTTTGCCTCTTGGGGGACTTTACAATAAGATTAGAAAATGAACATTTCAGGAACATATCTGTGAAAATTCAACTGAAAAGAACACGAGTCCTAAAAACAAGTTTGCTAGATTAATTTTGCCCCCCCCCAACTGAAGTTATAGAGAAGAGTCTTTCAATGCTTTCAAACATATGCAAGGTTCTAGGGCTGATCCAAGATCTTCTGACACTTGAGAAACATGCCTCCTCTTACCTGGTGATGTGCCAATGCTCTAACCCACTACTGTTCTCTCCTCAACAATTTTTCTTCCCAAACTTTCAGTTTTTCCTGTTCCTTTTCCAATCCAGAGAGTGGAAGGAGGAAGAGGATCAGCAGTGGAGGCAAGTGGGCTGATGGAGATGAATGCCTCCAAATAATCTACTGCCTGAGGCCACTGTCTCAGTAAGCCTTGTGGATGGACCACCACCATTTGATTCACACTTCAGCGATTTTCCAAGTTAGTGGAGGTGAAGTGCCACAGTTGCGGGATAGGCAGTGAAGGACAAATTTTTTACATAAGTGTCAGGTCTTGATCAAACTTTTGAGACTGGCCCCAATCTAGGTCTGGCATGGAAGATGTGGAACATAGAATCAAAAGTAAGTAAAAGCCTGGACCAGGCAGTCTGTTTTTCTCCTTAAGAAGGTGAGTCGTTTAGCTCAGAAATCTAGTCTGGTGCAGGGCCACTCCATCCGTGATGTGACTACCTGGCTTGCATCAAGCAGAGGGTGGCATGGATGGCGAGCTCTCTATTCCATGTCTGTTGCTGCTTCCTTCTAGCTCAGGGGTCTCCAAACTCTGGCCCGGGGGCCAGATGTGGCCCACAGCAAGCCTCTTTTCAGCCCACGGTCAACCTCTTGTCCCCTGAAAGCCTCTGGCCCACTCAACTGAACATGACCAGAACTGTGCTCTGATTGTGTCTGGAGGGTGTTCTGAGGGCCAGAGAGATTGAATGAAGGAGCCCATTCATTCATTTATTCACTCATCTAAGTTCCATCTCTAATTTATTTATTTATTTAATTTTTGTATTTAAATTTTTTTTTGGACCCTCCACACCACGCCAGATATTTGATGCGGCCCTCTGGCCAAAAAGTTTGGAGACCCCTGTTCTAGCCTATTGTAGATGGAACCACTCCAAGTGGGCATTGGATTGGGAATGAGGTGGGGAATGATTGGGGCAGATCAAGGCCAGGAAGGAGGTGGAATCAGTGGCAGCGGCACTATGGATATACTATTCCTCTTTCCAGCCTTGATGTGCCTTATGGGTTCACTCAGATGAGTTCACACAGTGGGATAGCAAGGGCTTATCCCTGGACGAAGGAACAAATGTTTCCTTATGTCACAAACTTAGGGGGGGTTGGGGTGCTCAGAGTTCTTGGTTCTCGAACCCTAAAGCGCTCAAGGCCCCCCTGTTTAGTAGTACTGCCACCACCTTGTATGTGCCAGTGCCTCAGTCCAGGGACACTGAGAGCCTCTAGGCTTAACTCTATCCCTTGCTGGCACTGAGCTGAGGTGACTTCATACTTATTCAGAAACCAATCAGAAACTTTTGAGGACAGGACCTTCTTAAAGTTGGCCTGGTTGCTAGCCCCTTATAGTTCTTTACCCGTCCCAACTGGAGATCCATAGCTGCATTCCATTCCACTTGATCAGGTGCCCCTCAGTCTACTGAGGTGTTAAACATTCCAATGGTTTGTAATTTTTGTTGTCTGTCCTTTCTGACCTGCAAAGGAGAGACAACAATCTTTTTGTTTGTTTACTCACATTCCTGCAGCTAGGAACTGCTAGCCACTTCTCCACTACTGACTTAGTTTGGTTCAGGCCACACATGCTAACCTAGGCCTAACATGTACATATTCATGACACTTACCTATAGGAGTTTTCTGGGACTGCCCCTCCACAGGATGCAGTGCATACTCTGGTGGTGTGGCTGCTGGATCTGAGAGGGAGATTTAGAGCCCAATCCTATCCATGCCTACTCAGAAGTAAATCCCATTGTAGTCAATGGGGCTTGCTCCCAGGAAAGTGTGGATAGGATTGGGCTCTTAGGATTGATCTGCGAGTTAGTTCATTTCACAAAGATTTGGGGAATATTCTCTAGGTTTAATCCCACAACCATAGAATAATAGGTCTTACAACTCCACATCACTGTCCTACAGCACAACAGTTCACATATTCATGTCTTCTGACAATACTGCTTGCATTACCAAGATGAATAGAATCCATGTGTCTGTGCAAGTGCCACGCCATTGGGGTAGATGCTATTTTTAACACAGAATGACATAAGAGTGTCATGCAACAAGCCAGTTCCAAATGTCCACACTTTAATCCATTGTCATCTTGGTTCTATTTAACCATGACACAGGCCTCATGTAATTTTTCATTTCTCTCCTCATTTTTTAAAAATGCAACTAGAGCAGATGATCAGTGAATATATGGGCAGCTTTGACAATCCTGTTTCGCTTATAAAATGTGCAGACAATATGTCTGAAAGAACATGGAAATTGGTGGCAGTGTGTGGGTGAGCGAGTGGGTGGGTGAGTGCAGGAGTTGCTTTTCAAGCAAAGCGGGTAAACTATAAAAGCACATTTTTTTTTGTCTTGGATCAATGCCCAATTGCTTTCACTTCTGCCTCACTGCAGATGCAGAATCTAAATTTTTCCTCTAACTTGTTCCTGCTATTTGTAGGCACTTACATAATGCATTGTCGATTCACAGAAATTCTGATGTACAATAAATGTTGCCAGCCAAGTTCTGAAATCCATCTTAACAACAGTCAAAGCTCAAGCTAAGGTTAAAGAAGTCAAGTTTCAAACCTATACATACTTCCTTGGAAATAAGTCCCATGGAACTCTGTTAGTTCACAGCTGAGTGAACATGTATGAGTCTGAAAATGTGCTTATTAATTTAAGATTTGTGGGAGAGCCTGTGCTCCACATTTAGGACTATATCCTGCCTTCCTTGCTAACTGAGGCTTTTACATTGCCAGGTGGAGCTTCAAAGAAAGGAGTGGAAATAATAAATGATTTCCTCATAAGCAACAGAAACATCTTACAGCCATTCTCAACAGGAGCCATATGGCCCTGTGGGCCTCTCCTGTATGTTGGAATGTTCAAGTTTTCTTGGTGTTCAATTATGAATTATTTTGTGTTTATCTGTTCATGTTGTATCCTTGTTTGACGGGGGGGGGGAACCTTCCTTATGAGGAAAGGCTACAGCATTTGGGCCTCTTCAGCCTAGAAAAGAGGCGCCTGAGGGGGGACATGATTAAGACATACAAAATTATGTATGGGAAGGATATTGAATCATGCTCCAATAGGTCCAGCAGATGGACACTAACAGCTGGTGTATCTGCTGGTACCTGACCCTGCAACCATACACCATTAATGTCCATTATGGAAGGGGCAAGTGCATTCAATTCTGATTTTTTTTCCTCTCTCAACAATTCTTCAGCAAAGCCTTGGAGGAGCAACCAGGCCCTCCTTTTTGAGAGAGACAGCATGCTGCCTCACCTGCCCTGAGCTGCTGCCACTGTCAACAACAACAGAAGGACCCATATCAGTCATGGTCTGCAATTATGTCATGTGGGTTCTACTCTTGGCTGCAGAACAATCTTGTCCTACAGGGGAAGATGGAACGAGGCCTTCCTGTGCACTCCGACACACAGATCTAAGGGCTGGTCTGAAGGTGCATGTAGCAGTGGCTTTCCTGAAACTAAGCAGGACTGTGTCTTGTCAATACCTGGGCAGGAGACTGCTTGAGCAGCCTGTGCACACTGCCCTGAGTTCCAGGAGAAAAGATAAGCAAGATATAAGTAAGGCCAATTTGGATGACATATCTGTGGATTCCTTCTTAATCACATGGGGAAGGTGTGTGTGTGTGGGTAGGTCTTCTCCCCAACCAGGATGGCATTCTTCTGCTGCGTAATTATGGGTGTCAAAAGTGCTTCTCACATGCTACTTAAATTGTGTGTGTGTGGGTGGTTTGGCTGACCCTCTTCTCCAGTGATTATGTGGTGGGATGATGGCACACTGAGTGGGTGAGAAGATGTGCATGCATGCATGCATTCCCCCCCACACACACATAATACCAAGGGGCTGACAGGTGCATTATCCAAACCAGCTCTATGTACTGTAGTAAAGGTTAGAGTCTTCCTACCTCAGTTATCCCATCAGATTTGGAATAATATGGCTCTCACTGCCTCAGTCAATTTGCTGATAGCTGAGATACTGCGCTGCGCCGAGCTTTTGGATTTTCATCAGCTCATGGAGAGCACGTTGTGGAAGACGGGAAATAAAATCCTGTTCTTCAAACAGGTCTCTCTGGCACACCACACTGATGTTTAGTAAACCTCACAGACCTCTGGTACAGCCTCAAGTTTATCTTCAAAGTGTAATATCTCTCCAATCTGGGCTTCTCAATGGAAGAAGCACAGGATCGTTTCAGATATTACTTTACAGTCAAAAGGCATCTAGAGATTTCAAGTGGAAAACCCAAGTCAGCCACAAAGAATTAAACATTTGGTGGGCGTCCAGCGGCTTCTGTGCTGCTCCACTTTTCAGGCTTTTCCTTCCCTTTCTTTTCCACCAGACTGAGCAAGGAGCAAAGACTCTCCCCCTCCCACGTTGCTAGTGTAAATAATACAGCATTTCACCACCAGTAGCACCATCCCTGGGTGCCTGTCTGTGGAAGCAGGAATGTTGCAGGAAGGAACCGAGCGAGAAAGGGCAGTTTATACACCACTCCAGTGAGCCAGAGCGATGTGTCATTCTGGCAGAGAGCCCATTAAAGAGAAAGTCATGTTCTGGAATACGTTCAGCTTGGGATTTCTGAGAACTCCTTTATACCCAGTCATTATGTGTTTCACTCTCTGGAAGGAGATGGTGATGTTTGCTTTTGTGAGGCCTTAATTGTCCCCAGTCCTAGATCCTTCAGCCTAATGCTAAACGTCAGGCTAGCAATTAACATTAAGTGCTGGGAAATGGATCTGTGATGTGATAAACACTTAGTGCATCTTGAGAACACAGCAGCTTCTCATTTAAGAGGCGTCCCAGGATGTCAGTGTCAGGGGCATGCTGACAGGGCCCAGCCCACAACTATGGACCCGAGCCAGTCTCGGAAGCTAAGCTCACAGCAAATCGAAATGTCCTGCAGTCCCCAAGCATGTCAAACCCAATCCTTTGCAGAATGACGTCCAAGGAAATATAGGCAAAGGAATCATAACTAGCACTGATCTGCCCCTTCAGAAGCACACAAGGAAGCAGGTCAGATGGCTCAGGGAGAGTTTCAGAGGGCAGGCTGGGATGACAAGTCAGACAAACAGAAACCAGATAGGATTACAAAATTCACTGTTTAGGTAGTTTGGACTCCTAATGCAAAACTAGGCCTGGATTTTCCAGGAGACTTGCTGAATAAGCCCAGCAGTCAATCAGGGCTTGTTGTCGTGCAACGTGAAGCCAAGATTACAGCAACCTAAGAAAGGGGAGCCAAAAAGAGGAAGACATAAAGGATGGCCTCGCCACATATTAATCTGCCTTCTGAGGCTTGTTTGTTAGCATACGTGAGGGGCCTTCTCAGTAGTGTGGCTTGAGGGGGCAAAGCCGTAAGTACTGCAGGCACCCCACTGCACCTTGTATGTGCCCCCCATGTGCCATTGGAGCCATTCCAGGCATGCCAGCAACATGCAAGAGATGCTGTTTGATTCAATTAGTGCCTGCGCACTGCTGTCGCTTCCCGAAATGGCTCTGGCAGTGTGTAGGAGGGGCCGCTCGCACTGTGTTGTGGTGCCTGCAGTGCTGACTGTTTTGTCCCCTTCTAGCTATGCTACTGGGCCTTTTCCATCATGGCACCCACCCTGTGGCACTCCCTGGTGTGCACTGATAGTGTTTCAGTATTCAGTCACTAAATACTTTTCCAAAAATACTTACCTTTTCCAAAAATGCTTGCTGACTCCCTTTAATCAAATTTATACATTTTCATTTGCTTTTGTCTTGCATTAAATGCGGTAGTGTTTTGATTTGTAAAATTATTTCACTGTATTACAATTATTAATAAATTGTTGTAAGTCGCTATGGAAAACCTTTGAAGAGAAAGCGACATATTTTTAAAAAATAAATAAACCTCAAAATGGTTCAAACTAATATTTGTTGGAAAATCCGGGGGCATTTTAAACAGCCAGCCTTCAATGTGTGTCCTGGCCCTAGTCTTTCTATTGGTCCTAGCTTGGTTTCACTTCTGGAAAACTTATACCTGGTGAGACTTAATGCCCATCTCCTGCCAAGGTGGAAGTGGGCATTCACTTTTTCTTGTTGTCATACTGCCCTCCTCTGTTCCCAATTCTTTGTTATGAAGCTTCTCTTTATATGGGTCACCCAGCATATTGTGTGCCTGCTGAGATCTCATTGAGGGCAGTGCTATGTGTTGTAATGACCTATTTTGTAACAATCAATTTTTCATTGTGAAATAGCAAGTGTCCACACCGTGGAATTCTGGACTTTTAAGCCACTTAGGCCTGGTTTTGAATTTGAGTTAATACTCAGCAGTGGCCCAAAAAACTGAGCACTTGAAATGTGGTATTGAATGCCATCCACCCCTGCATGACTTGACAACATCTGCCAGCCCTACCTGCCCACTGCCTTACTTGGATTTGAAAAGGATGAACAGGATGAAGAGAAAGTGTTGGGAGATGCTCTAGCCTACCACTCTTCACTCTCCACTTTCTCTTCATCTTCCTTCTCTGCACAAGGAAGGTTGTGGTTGGGGATGGACAGGTGAGGCAAGCGCTCTCATGCCACTGACCCATGTGGTGGTGGAGGGTAGTTGCTCTTATACTGTCCCCCTTCACCTCCTAATAATCCACTTCCTGAGGTGATCACCTCAGTTTACTTCATTATGAGGTTGGCGTTCTTAATACTGATGTCTCTCACTCACTGTTCTGGAACCAGTGAATGAGCCTGGAAGAGGGAACAAACACCCCAATTTGCCTCTTAACTGTATTTGCAGGCTGGCAAGTAGACACATATTAAAGCAAATCCTTATACCACAGTATCTCCTCAACTCTTTAAATAAAAACCCTAAAAATAACTGAAAACAGAGATGACGATTTGGCATAGCCAAAGCACGTTTATGGGAGATTTCAGTACATAGAGCAATTTTAGGACTCGCACCAAAACTGTAATCATTGCCATGTGTGCAAAATCATACACTGTGACGATGGGAACCATGTTAACAACCTAGATTGTTAGACAACCAGATGGCATTACTTACAGATCGGAACAACATCCCTGCCTGAAAAGTTATTTCTGATTCCCAGCCTGCTTTTGATTATTCTTGCTGCTGCAGCTTCAAATTGAGGTCTTTAGGCTTCATTTGTATTTAACAGCACTTTTGGAAACAGTGATCACAGGTGGATTCAGTTTAACAAACAAGCTAACACTTTTTCCACACAGTTCCTCTTCAGAAACTCAAAATACCTCTAGTCAGAATGTGAAGCCTTCCCATTTTCCCCAAAAGATATTACCCATGTATGCATAATACACCCCTCCTATGTGTCAGGTATTTTTTTTCCCACTTAAGACCTGTCTGAGGCAAAGTGGAGCTTTCATTAACAGGACCTCCTTAGGAGGAGGGCTCCAACTACAACCTACTTTTTCATATGTCCTCTCAAGGGGATCTTGAAGGGCTGGATGTGGTGGTTTTGGCCTTACCAGCAGATCTACTCCTGAGAAAGTGTTATAGTCTTCTGTTTGATGGATCAGACTGGAGCCTTTCTTTTCTGGTATCTTTAAAGGAATGGTCTTGAACCCTTTTCATGCAACAACCCCCCAAAATAAATAATGAAACTGGGGACTTAATGTAAATCCTGACCCCCTCCTGGGACCTGATCCGCCCATCCCCCACCCCTGCCCGCCTCGTTGTCTTATATCAAGATTATATCAAGAACTCAGCTTTGATAAGGCAGTAGCATTATTGGACTGGATCCAAGGTCTCTATTGCATAGGTTTTGAAAAGTTGCTGCAAGCTCCTAAATGAGGCTGTGCAATTCCTCTGGGGTCGCAACCCACAGGTTGAAGAACACTGCTTTAGGGGATACTCCCATACAACTTCCATGCCATGGTCTGAAGGTACATAAGAACATAGCTGGTGACTGGAGTATCACAGTAAAACCTTCTAAGCATCCTGTGCTAGTACAGTATACACTTCATGCATTCAGACCTGGCAAATAACAGAGACTGATTACTGACCAATTTAGAAAGACCATTTTAAAAACATGATTTATATTACAGTACTGTATGTCATAATGGTATACACATAATGGTATCTGTGCAGTCCTTACTAATAATTCCCAATAATCCCCTTCACCTGCTGCTTCTGAAATAATAAGATTACATTTTTGTAAACTCTTGTGATGTGAGATTGGTTTCCAAACTATTGCAGAGTTGCTTAAATCACTATTCACCTGGTTTCTAATTTGTGCTTGGGGTAGGCTAATGTGGAACAACTTGAAACCTTAAATGGATTTAATTTTTATCCCTTCCACCGAATGTTGTGGGATGAAAAATTGTCCCTAGTAAAACATTTTCCAGAAATTTTTCTGCTGCTACAGTTTTCTGTGGAAAATGTCCCATGTCTAGAAATGCATTGTTTCATAAAATTAATGAGTAAGATAATACCAGTAAAATTAAAACTGCCCAAAGTTGTAATTAATGATTTTCAGTTATCTCTGGAACCCATTAGAGCATACATTATATCATAAACAGGCACTCACTGCTCTTTGAGTACGCTCAAATGAGGGTCTCACCCATTTTTTCAGTACCTTTTTGGTATTTTTCTTAAACCTGATCTATCTTAGGGCGCAATCCTAACTTGCGCTGGAACAGGCAAGCCAGGAGGCTTGCACTGTATCCAGTGCAGGATTGTGGCCAGCAGCAGCTTAGCCAGAGGCAAGGGGAAACGTTTCCCCTTACCCCTGGGTAAGGGCTGCTGGCCCCAATGGGTCTCCTAGGACTCCACCTCCTGAGGTGGCACAAGTCTGAGGAGAGCGGAGCGGCTTGAAGCTGCTCCATTCTCCCCGGGAATGGGGATTGGGATCCGGCACAACTGCCGCATCCCAACCCCGCATCCTGCTCCCTGCCTGCCCGCCCCTGAGGCCGCCCATTGCCCTCCCTCCCCCAGCCCAGGAACACCTCCCTCCCCCCTCCTCCCCGCCCTCCATGCCTACCTTTTGTCCTTGCATCGGCTCATCCAAGCTGATTTAAGGAGCTCGGGAGAAGCTGGCGCGGAGGCTTCCATTAGCCTCCGGAGGCCAGTGCTTCTTGGAGTGCCGGCCTGGCTTCCTCCGGAGGAGGTGCAAACATGCTTTACAGCACGTTTGTGACCATCCCAGGCAGGCCCAAGAAACTTGGGCCAGCATAGGGCGCAGTTAGGATTGCTCCCTTAATGTGGTTTCTTATTGGCTGTAGCAATTCTCACAAGATCAGGGTACCCATGCATATTTAGGGAAACAGATCTGCATAACCATCTTAAAGCATAATCTTCAGCATAATCTTAAAGCATAATCTTCATAATCCTCAACTTTCTGCCTTCATGGTAATGAGCTTGAAGAACAGGTTGGGCTGCTGTGGACATCCAGGCCTCAGTAGAGTGTCTGTTTCCATCCATGTGGCATTCCCCTTGAGCTGTTTGGAGCTTGTAAGGCAGTGGTTCCTAACCTTTAGGAGCCTGAGGACCACTGAGACAAAAATTACAATTGGCATGGACCACATGCAACCAGTGCCTCCAAGAGGAATTTCATCAGGGCGTACAATGTTTCTTTGGGGCCTGTTCCAAAAGGGGGAGGAGAGAGGTGAAACAGAGTGGGGGTGGCAACAGGGGTGGGCAAAACAGGGCGGGGGGGGGGAAGGTGGCAAAAGCAGAAAAAGTCTTTGGAGCCCAGGTGTACATTGTTTCCCAATGTGGAGCCCAGGTCTACTTGCCCACACCTGTGTTGGCAGTTAGATACAGTAATACAGAAAACCAAACACACTCCAAAGTCTCTAAAATTTGTTGTAAATCTTGAAAATCATTGCAGAAAATTAGATCATCATATTTAGGCTCACACTAGAATAGAAAGTGTCCTGGGTGTACCAAAACATACTTTTGCAGCAGCTGTAGTTCCACAGCTGTGACCTTTTCACACTCTTTCATGGTAAGCAGAGCCACAAGGCAAAGTTACTGTAGTAGGCAGTTTCCTCCCAAATTTGACAGTGTTCAGGAGAGTCATGTATGCATTCCTTGGCCCAGTACATATGGCTTGTGGCAGCCACAGCCACCATGCACCTAACATTCCACGTGGGCAGTAAATCCGAGTGAGATCGGAATATTTCTGGGGGCCCTCCTTTGGTTCTTGGGTCCCCTTTTGACCCTGGGCCCAGGTACAAATTACCCCCTGTACCCTCTCTGCATGCAACCACCACCACTTCATACAAAAAAATGCTATTAAATTTGTGATGATTAGAGAAGATTTATTAGAGATTTATTATTTATAGTGAATATTTGTGGGTTGCTGCTTTTGTTGCTGACTGTGGGCAGTTCATTCTCTGCCCTCTCTGGTGGCCCATGGGGAAGCCCGCTGGAAGTGATCAAAGGCAATCTTTTTTTCCTGAGACTTCAGGGACCACTTGTCAGGGTCTCGCAGAACACCTGTGGTTCCCGGACCACAGGTTGGGAACCAATGTTGTAAAGGGATAGAAGCCAACTCCAGAAGAAGACATGGCAGTTCCACTGCTCCTGTTTCTCTGTCTCTGTGGTCTCGGCAGACGGCTCAACAAGCATCAAATGTTTCAAACAACAGGCAAGACTGCTGAGGGCTCATTTGCTAGCCCATGAATTGAACTTTTTACTTAGCCAAATCCTCAATCTGTTCTTAGCACTGTTGAAAAGGACACCCTAAGTGGCTACCTGATTGATTGTACGGCCATCACAGGAGAGCCACACAAGGCTTTTCTCCAAGAATGAGAGAGAGAACAAGGAATGAAACAGACATCTACACAGTAGTCACTCTTTTTTTTTAAGTGGGAAGAGATGAAGCACTTGAAGAATAGTTTTAAATCTTGTGAAAGCAGCTTCACACCTCTTCAGACTCCTGGTGTGAATGTTTATTATTAGTCTTCATTATTGTTTTTTAAAGACTTGTTCCTGCATACGAGTGCTTTATTCTTTCTCAGTTGATTCGAAATCAAACAACGCAACAAAAAGGGCTGTTTAGAAATCTTTTAAGAACAAGGCTCTTTCCTGAGAGAGAGTGAGAGAGGGTGTTTTTTTTTTAAAAAAAAAGCACACATGAAAGTATGAGTCACCCAAGCAGATTATACATGGGAAAGACAATAATCTGATGTAACAGAAACATTTACAAGCCTCGTAACCCTCCTTTCCTCCCCGCTAAGCTTTAAAAAGCCATGTAAGGCCAAGGATCAAAGCAATGAAGTTGCAGAATGCTCCTTGCTGAAACAATAACAAACCCAACTTCCTCAGACGTCAATGGGGCAGGTTTACCGAAGGGATCTATTATTATTATTATTATCATTATCATTATTATTATTATTATTTTGCAACCACTGAAGGAGGACTACTATAATCACATGCATCACAGATTGAAAGTTGAGCTCTAATGCCACCATGTCTTATCACTGCAATAATGCAAAACATGATTACCGGGTCACTGGAAATATCTGGAGCAGAACGCCTGGGCTGAAGAGGATTAAGGAGGCTGTGGCACAGTCCAGGAGCACATAGTTAGTTAATGCTGACCAGAAACAATCAAATTAGTAGGCTGTGAAATTCTGGCCTTAGATAGAACTATGATCATACAACAGGTGAGCTTTTGTCCTCTTTGTATGTCATAGCTCAGGAATACAACACATCCAATTTTCTGACCCAAACCATAAAAGAGCCAGACTAGAGCGCTTAAGGCCCTATAATGTCCCTTATTTTACCTGCCATAGGCAAGGAAACACATAACATTGCAACATTAGTAAATTGTACAAGATATTAGAAAGCACTTGTAATGTGACACACATTCTGTGTGTAGACACACAGTTTCAGGTTTTAGCAGCAACTGCCTGTTTATCCTAACATTTGTTTAGTTTGGTTTCCAAATATCCCTTGGAGCCACATTTTGATCAGGTGACCCCTGTGTGTCTTTTAAAACAGATCATTTTGGCTTACATATTTGTGGGTCTAGTTCAGTTCCACCTGCACCTCTTGCACATAGATGCGATGCAGGTGACAGCAAAGGATTGACTTGCTTGTGCAAATGGGTCTTGTTACTATATTGGATATACATTTGGCCCAGCTGTTTTATTCCATCTGCTTTGTTTCTGCTGTTGTGCAATTCCTGCCCATTTCTGATTTTAAGAATGCTTTTGTAATATGTACCTTAATTACTTGTTTTAATCTTTTCAAAAAATCTTTATTAGCCACTTTGAAGTCTGGGTGAAAGGCAAAGCCTCAGTGTCTTAATCAGTCCCCAAGGAGCAAAACAAGTTAGTCTTACACTAAAAGTCTTGTGGTTAATTTCAGTCTAACAGTCAATCCATGGATTGACACTTCAGTGAAATGTACGTTTCTCAACTTCCTGGTTTAACCAGCTTTTGGCCACCATCTTATTTAACTTAGGTCTGGAGAAGTGGTCTTTTAGAGCTATGATGAGATGCAAACTGCCAGCCACTGAGCTGTGTGGATCTGCTATTAACCTGGGCTTGTGAATTCATTACAAGTGCTCAGAGAGTAATAATAGCTGTTAACCAAAGATGAGCGATTTGACAGATTTTTGTTCCTTAAGGGACTGTTAACATGATCACTGGTCAAGTGAGGCCCAGTGAGGTCTTTGATTTAATTAGTTAGCTCAGAATCTTTTTGTTCATAAGAAAATTGGTGTATGTTTACAGGGCCCAGTTCTGTACTGAATGGGACGGCCTGTCCCATGCACCTATTTTAAGGGGCCAAGGACAGATATAAAGTATATTATGATCTGATATCTGCTTTGGAGGCTAATGACCAAAACAGACATGATGCAGCAGAATGGGGATGGGAAGTAACATTTCCTTCTATAAAACACCATGGGGAGGGGCACCAGATTTTGAGGAGGCCATGTTTAATTCTTTCTTCCATGCCACCTTTACCCCTCAGAGCTGCTATTAGACTGTAGGAGGTAAGTCTGTATTGTGCTTGTGCTTTGTTTTCTGCTTCAGTCTAATGGCAGCCTTGGATCTGGGTCTGATTTTGATTAGGAAAGTGTCACAGAGGAAAAGGGTTAAGCACCCTTGCTCAGCACCTTTGCTCCATTCCAATTTGGAGACTCCTGCAGCTGTGTTAAATGAAAAAAGAAAATGCCGGGGGCAGTGATTATGGATCGCCAGTGTCACATTTGCTTCAGCACTAAGACAATAGTATGGACATTGGTGTCCGTGTCCAGAATACCATTTCACAATTCAAGTTCTAACACCTGATAAACTTTACACCCATGTCTACAGGGTACTTGTTGGAGTAAAAATTTAAAACAGATGGTAATGCTACACCTGAAGCGAGGCCTCTTGACTTCTGTGCTTTTCTAGTTTTATTCATGGATAACCACTCTTGATTTCACCCCAAGCTCTGATCTGTTTACACAGTCAAAGGAAACAAAGGTTGGGTTGCCAGTGAGCAAGATCAGGAGATTTTGCTGTATCTCATGTGAATCCCAGGGTAAATAATTATGTAAATGCCAAGGAAACATTATCTCTGGTAACCAGCATAATGTCATATATAAACATATTTCCATATATGCTAAAAAAAGAGGCAGGGACAGGAAATTCAAGTGACTTTCACTTCCTTTTCTGAAGCTAGGCCTGTACATCTCCAAGGCAAGCACATGTGTGTTCTCCAGATGTGGAAATAGCATGTGCATCTCCTCGTGGGGGTGGGTGGGGGAGGGATAGATAACTTCTGTTTCGGACATTACAAACACGTATTGGAAAAGGAGTCCACTTGCATTTCTGCTCCTCTGGGTTATTTAGAATATCTGAAACCTCCTGTAAATTACCTATGAATAATTCAAGAGGCACTGAGGTCTAAACCCCCTGTGTTTGTTTGAGAAAGAGTTGCTTTCAGTGTGACAATTCTGTGCTCCTTGTTTCTGAATATCTTGATTGAAACGTAAGAAAATCTTCCATTTAAGATGATATTTCAGGTGTTTCCAATGTTCACTTGTGTTCCATTGAGCTTAGAGACTGGAATGTAAGGTGGTCACCTTCAATTCCACACCTTGTAAACAGTAAAGTCTTTGTACCGTTTCATACATTACTCTTTCAGAATTAGGCTCTGTGCACCCATTCTTGCCTTTGATCTTTCAGCTCAACGTTGGTCCGAGGAGGGGATTGGGGTAGAAATTCAACAGGCAAAGCTTCCCAAATCATTTACTAGAGATGCACTTGATGAAAGTCTGCCTGGTGCATCCTTGGAAGTCACAATACTTTCCCAAAATGTTACACACTACAATAAATGTCTAGGCATATCTGGTAGAATTAAGACACTACTTCCAGCATGTCTGAATGCACAAGTACAACTACTCAGACCTAAGCAGGAATGTCCTGTACTACAAAGTCATCATCCACTCCAGTCAGCAGCGCCTTGCATCTTCTCACAGGAATCTTTGTACTCTGCATGAGATATGCAGAGTTTTACAATATTTGGGGTCCATACGTTCCTGTTGAAGTTCTGACTGTGTTAGACTCCAACGTTAAAGATGCTTTGACCGAACACTTCTTTGATGGTGGTACTATATAAGTTTGTAGTGCAGAAATGCCCAACACTCATGGTCCAATCCTATCCCAGTTTACATGGTGGAGAGACACCAGACAGCCAGAGAGAGGTAAGAAAAATATCTTTTACTTACCTCTCTGGAGGTTTGCCTGATGGCCAATAAGTCTATTCAGACCTACACTAACTATATATTGTGTGCACACACACACACAGCAGTAGACAACCCACCACTGAATAAATCATAAGACAATATTGCTATCAAATCAATGTCAGCAAAATTAGAGAGGCATTAACGCCCCATGATAGTTTCATGAAAACTAACATGAAAAACCACAACAAACTAACAGGAAAAGATGCACCACAAACAAAACCTCGCCATGCCTTTCTAAGTAAACTGCGTATCAAACTGTAAAAAAATATTGCTTAATAAGGCAGAACGCTATCCTCACCACCTGAAACTTCTCAGAATAAACACTGCTTGCGGGGAGTTGCCCCAAAACATTGAACTGCTGTGTTCCAGCTTCAGTTACAGTGACGTGAGTCTTTTTCTATGGGTGTGGCTCATTTTGGGGATGAAGGGTGAAAACCTGAAATGTGGGACCCATTTAGTCCTTTGGCATTTAGTCCTGTTTGTGATGAGTGCCATGCCCATGAACCAGGACCTCTGAGAGGAATTTTATCAGGGGGTACAAAGTTTCTTTTGGGCCCCTTTGCAAAGGGAGAGGGTGAAACAGAGCGGGGGAGGGTGGCACAGGTGAGCAAAAATAGGGGCAGGAAGGGGCAAAACAGGGTGGGGGGAGGTTAGAGACAGCTGGAAAAGTCTTTGGAGCTCAGGTCTACTCACCCATGTGACATCAGTGGTGTCCCCAGCATCAAGTGCAGGCAACAAGTCTGAGTAGATAGGAAAACGTTAGATCCTGGGAAATTTCTGGGCTCCTGGGCCAGGGTACAAATTACCCCCTTTACCCCTCTCTCCTCGGCCCTGCCATGAACCACTCCCAACAAAGCAGTGATCCATATCAGTGTTTGGGTCTGCACAGGTCTACTTTGCTGCCTCAGTTCTAAGATCTGCAGCTGGCACAGCTAGGGCAGAAGAAGAAGGGACAAAAATACCCGGAGACAAGGGGGTGGAAGTAAATTGGCAGCATCCGCTCTCCAGTGTTGAACTTGGACACCTGGCTCAACTGCTGCAGCTTCTTGAGACACAGAAATGTCCATTATGCAATGAAAGGAGTGGCAAGGGGGAGGGATATTCAGGAACATAGGTAGATGATCCCCGTTTCGGTGCCAGGAGAGGGCAGGCAGCAGGCGTTCCTGGGGGTGGGCAAGCAGGGCCAGGAGCCGGCAGTTATGCCAGATCCTGACCCCATTCTCATGCAACTGAGGGCAGTCCTGGGCTGCTCAGATTTGTGCCACTTTGTCAGGTGGCACAGATCCAAACAGATCCATTGGGGCCACTGCAGTGCAACATGGGGTCAGGGGAAAAGTTTTCCCTGTGCTGCTTTTGGTCCCAAACTTGTGCTGGATGCAGTGTAGCCCACTAGCTTGCCTGTTTCCAGCACAAGTTAGGATTGTGCCCTTTGTTTTTTAATTGTAGTGTTTGGTTGCTGTTTCATTTGCAGATTTTTGCTGTGTGCAAAAAACCAAGTTCTGTATTTTCATTTTCATTTTGTATCAGTTTAATTTCCACAAGTCTGTTTGAAGCTTGAAGATTTCATTTTTATTTACTTTATTTGGAGCTGACCCCATCTTACCCCATCTTTCTTACACCCACATATAGGTTTGGGGCTTGTGAGGCTACTTTTGGGGGGTCTTTAAGTATAGGCTTGTTTTGGCTGTAGCTTCAGTAGTTTATTAGAAACTGAACTGCCAAATCAATAGCCACCACAGTACCCTAAATTATTTATTTATTTATTTATTTTTTCCTTCGCGTGTTTGAGACTTGTATACAGAAGTCTCTTCCCTTTGCTTTATCAGAATTAAATTATTGGAATCTAATTTCCATTATTTGAATTGAAAATCTGCTCTCTACTGATTTGGCAGCAACTGTTACCCTGCATATGCCTGATCATGTCTGATCTCAGAAGCTAAGCAGGGTTAGGTCTGGTTAGTACTTGGATGGGAGACCGTTTGGGAATACCGGGTGCTGTAGGCTTATACCATAGTCTTTCAAGACTGAAGGTTGCCAACCAACCACTGATACAAGCCCCCCCACCCCATTTTTTCACATTTTCCAGAATTTTGGGAGTTTCTGTATTTTACTGAATACAGTAAACACTATAAATATTTTACTGAATATTTTACTAAATAATATACTGAATATTTTACTGAATAAAGTGTCTTTTATTCAGTATTCAGTAAGAGTCTTTTATTCGGTACTCTTTATTTGAAAACGCACCTTCTCTGCCCCCCTTCCTAGTACAGCAATCTATGTATTTCTTGTTTCTTGTATTTGGGAGCCGCATAGGTATCTTTTTTCCTTGCCTGTAGTTTTAAAACTTTCTACTCACCGTTGGTTTTTAGATAGCAGTCAGGCTGTGTCTGTATGCCAGTTTTTAATCTCCTTCCAGCTTTCTGCCTGAAGTTTGGCAGGAATGGTGTGGGGAAGGAGGAAGGGCCCAGAATGCTTGAACATTTCATGGAGAATGGCTGTACTCAACCAAGGTGTAGCTGAAAGTGGAGGTGTTTCCTCTTTGAAATCTGTGGGAAGAAAAAGGAACAGATCTGTGGATGAAAGGGAGTGATTTTCATGATGGCACAAGACATCATTCTCATAACTGAACACAGACACATACAAGATCTCTAGCATTGACAGAGGCAGAAAATGAAGTTATTTTTCCTCTACATCTTTCAGATAATAAGATGAAGCAGCTGGCTGTAATATGTCAATAATTTCATATACCTGCTCAGTACATTTATACATCAGGAATGCCATCACCATCACTTCACACTACAGGGTAAACTGCTTTTGTTTTTGTTTTTAACAATTTCCTGTGTTAAGCATTAACCTAACCCATATGTCTTCTGACTCGGACACAGATCAGGTAAATGGGTGAAGAGTGAGCTTTATTCCAGTACAGTACAGGTATAAGCAAAACCTATGCAACTAGATTGAATTTATCTGCAGCTTAGCAAAACTTAGTAAGCTGATGTAACTGAATGGCTGACAGCAGAATCCTATGCATGAATATTCAGAAGTAAGCCCCACTAATTTCAATAAAAATTATTAGGTCAGCGTGCAAATGATTGCAGCCTAAGACACTGAGCTACAGTGGCGTAGTGAAAGGGGACATAGCACTAAGTCTTGCAGGGATCCTTATGCACAGTGCAAGGAGCCCCTCCGTTTTCAAGCCATTCTAGGTGGGGGGGGGTGCAAAACGGAGGCATATGCCTCCAGAGAGGAGGATGCTCCCTGCAAGACTTGCAGCCTAAGCCTATGCATGTCTACTCAGAAGTAAGTCTTATGAAAGTCAATGGGGCTTACTCCCAGGAAAATGGATAGAATTGGGCTGTTAGTGCTTTGCTCCCCTCTAACTACGCCACTGCTGAGCTACAATTCAGGACTTTCCTGGGTTTGAATCCTCTGCCACAAACTTACTAGATAGCCTTAGGCAAGCTCCCTAGCTGCACTATGGGGATATTAATATTGACTTGCCTTGCAAAGTTGTTGGTGGGATTAAATCTAGCTAATATATGTGCTGTGCTTTGGGACTCACAAAGCCCTCTACAAATGCAGAGAGGCCGTAGCTCAGTTGCATAGCAGCTGCTTTGTGTGCAGAAGGTCCGAGGTTCAATTCCTGACATCTCCAGGCAGATGGAGAAAAATTTCAGTTTGAAACCCTGCAGAACAGCTGCCCTTCTATGCCAAAACTACTGAGTCAAATGAACCAACAGTTGGGGTCAGTGTAAGGGTCAGTGTAAGGCAGCTCCTTATGTGATTGTGGTAATGAACTGGACTCCAAAAGTCACAGTAGGATCATACCAGAACAACAACTGAAGCATCTCCTTCAGTTCAGTCACCTGTATATCTTTGAGTACAGTACAAAAGGAGGACATGTAACGAAGACTTCCCGGCACAGATCTGTGAACAGCTTTCGCAGTTTGTATATTTTGGTTTCTTTCTTACACCAGGTTTTTTCCTTACCTGTCAGACCTCCCTTTTTCCTATAAATTAAACACAGCATTCTTTTAATTTTAAATTTTACTTTTATGCACATGGTTTGTTCTATTCAAATCATGATTTTAAACTTAATTTTATAGGATTATATAGTATAGAACATATTAATTGTACTTTTCAAACAATTACATCTTTTTGCTTTACATGTATCATGTCTTCTGCCTTTCTTATTTAATTGAGATTTGTTTTCTTGCATGTTTGAAAAACCTTTTCCCAAACTTTTCAAAATGGTTTAAAAATTCTCATGGTCTCCTCCTTCTTCCTTTAAAACTTCAATCATGGCCCTCAATTCTGGTTTGAGTTCTTCTAATGCCTTTTTCATTTTAGTATTTAAAGCAGAGTGATGGATCATATCAGAGGTTGATAGATCATGACTTTCTTATGGTGTTCAACCTCAGTTTTATGTCTGTAGTCCCTCATGTGACCCTGTGAACTGAGGAAAGAGGCCCCTTTGAAAGTGGTGGGCTCTCTTATGCTTCCTGAGGAGAGAGCACCTGCCCCTCTTCACCTCAGCATAGCATCTCTTCCAGTGTCTCTTTTATGCTAAAGACTCTTTTATGTCTTATTTTTTTTTTAAATTGCAAGGTCCCTTGGGAAGAAAGCTTCTCATATTTTATTCTTTGCTTTGAGAACATTTTTTTTGTTAGAAGTGTTATATAAATATCCAAAATCATAACTAGCATATCATTTAGCTTTGCCTTCACTCCTTCATTCATTTCCATTCAAAGTGCAGCCTATCTTTTTGTGTGTGCTGTGTTCTTGAATCACATTTTATTTTTGGTTCTTCTTACCAGTAATATTTTACACATTCTTCCTAAAATTCAAGTAATACATGGTTTGGTCTGACAGCAAAGTTTTTTTTCCTTTCTCCTTTGTTTCTGGACTTTCATACTCAACTGGATGTATATTAAATGAGGGATGTTATCCTCATTAAATAAGGGACATTACCCTCACTTTTCTACATGCAACATGTTGAAATTTTTTTTTTGCCTCATTTCCTGTGTTTTCATTGTTTTCTGCTTTCTCTGCTGCCTTAGAGCTTTTGACATCATTTTTAGTTTTAATCTGTAAAGAATACATAATTTAATTGTCTTTCTAAAGTGAAGCCAGTGACAAACTAATTTCTTCTTCTTTCTCTTTTGCTTGCCAAACTTGTCCTTTGTTCCAGGTGTCTCTAAAGCAAATCACAACTATCTTCTATTTGATTTCTCTTCGTTTTCTAGGCATTCCCTTTCTGCCACATTTCTCTTCCTGAAGTGGATATGTGAACTAATGTTGTCATGTTGTATGGAAGCCAAACCCCCAATTTAAGGTCTGTTAGATACAACACAACAGTGCTTAATTGAGAAAGAGCCAAAACTGAAAGTGACAGATCTTTGTCCAACAACAGTGTATCAAAAATACAGTCCTCAGCACCGTTTCTTGGGAATAACATACACAGGAACTGATTTCCAAGTAAGTATGAGAAGGGGCTGCTATTGGGGTGGACAAGGATGGGGAAAGGGGACACTTGTTTCATTTGAGCCTCAGGCTACTGTTATCTGTGGTTGGATTTATATTTATCAAGCTTGCCTTGTTTCTGTTCATCCTCCTTTATCTTCTTCCTGTCACAAACATGTTACTCTTTTCCCCTTTGTGTTTTGCCCCCATCTCACCTCTTCTTACCTGCATCCTCCCTCACTGCTCTTTCTCCTGTTTGTGAACAGTATGCCTTGAGTTGCTTCTCCCATTCCTTCCACATTATTAACTCATTCTTGGCAAAGTTTTATATGCCTGCATCCTGTGGGGGGTTGCTTTTCTCATCTGATTTGTTCACATAAAGCTGTACTTCAGATACAAATTTTGGGACATTATAGCTACACAGATATGCACGGTTACTTGAGACCAAGTTCCATTTGACACATACAAGGCTGAAATTTTTACTTTTAACTTTATGTTTTTCTCCTCATGTTTTCCAAGTTTGATAGTAGTACAAAAGGTTTCACAGTAAGTGGGTGCTCTTTTGTTCATTCTTTGTCAGTTTAACTCTTTAAAAAGTTGTTCTGCACTTTCCACACTCCCTAATTCAATGGTATTCTTTATTGCTCTCTCTTTTGCCCCATTCATCTGATGTTTCATTGGTAATTTTCAAGGGTATGCTGCTGTACTTTTGTGTTCTTTGTTTGAACACCACTTATGTAGCTTTCACAGCTAGATTTGCAGCAACCTGGTTAGAGTTCATTTTCTTTCTTTGTTTCTTAAATCATGTACCTCGACTTTTCTTTCTTATTTTATGGATATGCTTAGTTGAATATATTTTAAAATTTACACTTTCAAAAAGGGAAATTTCCTTCTACTCCACTAGCACCTCCTTGAGTCAGTATTGGCACACCTCACTTTTTAAATTATCCAAATGTCTTCCTCTGCACATAAGATGACACAAAGAGCTTTGGCTTTATTACTGCCTATCTGCCCTTCTGGTTGTACCTATTACACACTCAACTATTATACCAATACTGTTCCCCATATACTGGAAACAGAAGGAAAACAGCCTGACTGGACAAATTTCCTCTTCTTCATACAGTCATTTATACCCATTTTTGCCCATCCTGCAGGTGTACACATTTGGTTCCTGTTGCATGTATGCAACATTGGGCAGAAATGGTTTAACCTGCCAGTGGCAATCTAAATTTTTTGTCACTGTAATTTAAAGAGAAACAGAGAAAAGTAAAGCATGTTTGCCTGCATGGCACTTTGTCACAAAATGCAACTTTCGTGTTACCCCTCTGAACTGTTTTCTGGTAGGTTGACACATTTTTAGTAGGCACTGTTATCTTTCAACATACCAAGACAACATGATGATAAGTGTTCTGAATTGACCTCATAGGCAGAAAAAGCATGTGTCCTGTACTTTGGGCTCAAGTTATCACATTTTGCACATGATAAGAGAGAGAGGAACACCTGGCAAGATGTCGGGAGACTGGAAACACGTCATAAATTATGTGTTAAATTGCATCTCAGGATAACAAGCTAAAGGAATATACAACTGCAGTTATTCATGTTTCTATCCTAATAAGTGGATTTTCTGGTCAATCTACAACCAGCAAAGCAGGCAACACGATAGCGATCTTTGGTCTTTCTGTGCCACCATTCAGCAAGATGCGATATGAATGCGCTATCTTTGGTTATCTAAAATGCCTTGGGGCTAAAGGGTGGCCAGATTGAAAGGAGGTGTATTTTGAAAAGCTGCATGGAGGAGGATTTTTTTTTTGGGTAGTGCAGCTTGTCAAACAGCCATTTAGGATACAAGAGTTAAATCCTCCTTTGCATCCATTCACCCTATTTCTTGGTGAAGTTTACATGGGTTAAACACTAATTTGACATGGGGTGCTAACCTTTTTTTCCCCCCTAGCAAGTCTCCTACCCTGATAGCTTCATTAATGGCAGAAATGTATTAGGTGAAACAAGAACATTCAATGATGAGGAAACCAGAATGTTTCTCATGCACCCTTAATAATTCCCAGCTACCCTGACACCCAACAGATGACTTAGCTGGCATAGGTTTATCCCTAGTGCATGCCACATAAGGTACACCCCTGAACCCCCCTGAAAGCAACAAGACATACTTTTGATTAAGCATGCTGAAGATTGAGAGGCAAGTATCACATTGGATTAAATTAACTCTAGGATGTTTTTAAATAAAGATTGAAACTGGGTGATATAGTGGCATACCTGAAATCCAGGGGAATGATCTAATACATTTGAAAGAAACTAGACTTCCCACCACTGGACACTGGAATTGCCTAGGTACTGACCTTGATGCTCTAAATTTAGAATGAACATAAAAAGGAAGATCTGATTAGTTGGGGGGGGGGGAAGCTTTTGAAAAAGGGAAGAAAATTTCCTGTTTTTACTCTACAAGGTTCTGCTTTGCCCAGCAAGAATTTGTTTTGGTGAGTCAGTGGCTCATCTCGTTAACCTTTTTCGGAAGAAAGCAATGCTGATGTTGCCATCTAGTGTCTAAAGCGTTGCGAGGTGGAGTGTTGCCAAGGAGGGTTAACCTCTGTGTAGTTAGTGGCTTCACCAGCTCTCCTGCGTTGCCCAACTTTGTTTCCTGCTCTGCTGCTCTTGGCCTGGCATTCCCTGCTACTTATTCTTCCTGTTGTTCTCAGCCCTTTTGCTCAACCACTTTCCCCTCGTTGCTCAAGTCCTGCTGATTCACTCAGAGGAAAGAATATAAAAGAAAAAAAGGAAAGCAGTAAAATGTGAAGGCAGCCTGCTGTCATTCCCCCATTTTTTTTTTACTAAGCAAATTTAGAACCTTTTGAGGAAGCACTGCCCCCATACATATTTAGGAACAACCGCACCATCCCTGGCCCCACAGCCACAGCTCTGCCCAAAAGTTGAGATTGTCACAGAGCTCAATGGAGCTCTCTTCCTTACAGTCTCACAGCTGTGCAGATGTGGGAGAGAAGATGTCCTGTTCAACCGATACTCTGAACAGGAATAGTGAGGATTTTCCATAAAGCTGTCCAGTGTGTGTCACATATCCAAGATCTGGGTCCACAACTTAGTCCAGTCCTAAGTCTCTGGCCAGTGCACGATGCACAGATTTTCAGGTACCTGCTTGGCACACACAGACAGACAGACAGATAATTTTTTATGCATAAGCCCCCAAAATGGAAAGTGTACACCTGGTTTTCATTCCATGTGAAGCAGCCTGTAGAGTGAAACTATACCTTGTGAACACTGACTGACCCAACAACTTGAAGACAAACCGTCAATACAAGCCACAGCCTGGAGCAATGTCTCTAGGCATATACCTGTTGATATCTTTTGAATTTTCTACTGCTGGTTCAAGTTCTTCAGTTGTTGGCCTGGATACTGGTCAGACAATGGCCCAATGGAGTGTAAGTGGGATGATGCAGCAATGGGCAGGAAACAGAGACTGAGAACATGCAAGCAATGGTCTTTCTTGTCCATCTGATTAATTCTCTCAGGGGCAGCATGTGCCTTCCTGCCGCCTGAACCCAAGGTTGCCACTGATAAGGGGGGAAGATGGACCTTCAGTTACCTGGAGCTCGCATGCACACTCCCTCCTCCATGCCTCCTGTTTCAAATGAACAGGAGCAGAGCATGTTGGGTTCCCATCATGCTCTTTGCTTGTTTGTTTGAGCTCCAGGAAAGTGAAGAGAAGAGAAGGGGGATGTATTCCAGATCGTCTTTCCCTGCAAACTTGGTGTTTTCTAAGCAATGGGTAGGAAGAGGTGATTTGAAGCGATGGCAGCTTTTATTATTTTTTGTCTTCCTTTTCTTTTTCCAATAGAACTGGAATGAGAAGGGGGCTGCAGGTGCTGTGATCCTCTTCCAGATTGTTTCCAGCGAGCCCAAAGAGGGCTGGAGCACTGACTGAAGCAGAATGTCGCAGAGGGTGGCAGACAAGGCAGGCTTGGGAGGGGGGCATATCAGTTTGCTGCCCCTCCAACATTTCCACTCCACACCACCGTTTCAAGTTATTTCATTGACATGACAATCTTGCATTCTCTCATCATTTGTTTGGGGTGCTAGCTGTGTGTACGTGTATATAAATGACTGAAATTGGAGTCTGAGAAGAATCTGCTTTGACAATCAACAAGAAATGGACGTTAAGTAAAACAATAAGGATATAGAATGGAAGACATGACAACGCTTAGCAGCCCTATCAGAGGCCCCTGTACAGAGATGAGCAGTTGCTCAGGTGTGCTCTAATTGATGATGATGATGATGTTGCCATTTGCAACTTTGGTTGCATGTGAGGCAGGATAGGTGTGACCTGCCAAATGGTGCTGCTGCCCACATGGGTTATACTGGAAGCATAAGACTGGATGTCTTTTGAAAATCATCATAGATTATGGCTATTCTATAGATTATGGCTTCACCTATAGCTAAAGGTGCTATTCGGGTAGCAGAAAGCCCCTGCTGGTCACAGAAGGGCTGTTTCGGTCTTAGCAGAAGAGCGGTACGTAGCAAAAGTGACCGCCCCTCCAGAGATGTTCCTTCTTCTGTGCAAAGGTTTCCACAAGACTCTTCAGATCTGTTGTGCTCTGTGCTGCAGCCAGTGTCTTCCTTACTCACCGTGTCATTCCTCCCATACACCCCTCCCAAAATACAGAGGAGCTGCGTTGCAAGCCGTTGCACACCAGTGCTTGTGACGGCATGCACCGAGCAGCGCAAAGCCATGCTGTCCTTCATGCTCTGGACTGAAGTCATTCCATGACTCCACTAGACCATTTCATATTTGTGATCAATACGTGTCAAAATATTTTATTTTGCTTATTCTGATACTGTCGTTTTTGACTCTTTCGACTGCTCCTCTTTACCTCCTCCTTCTCCTGCTCCAAACCATGCAAGGTTTTTCCAAACCCTGACCCTAGTTGCTGATGTGCTACTTCTCATTGCTCAGTCTCTGCAATGGCCACAATCACAGATGGTTGTTATAATTCCTGCAAGGTGTAAGCAAGTCCGTTCTGCTCACTTAGTTCCTGGAAGGGAGCACGTGGTGTGGAAGGTGTAAATGCCAAATAAGCAGCATGAAACCTCTAGCTAAGCAGCGCCGGCTGCAGGCGCGATGCCTGAGCTTCCTGCGGCGCCAGATGCAGCTTCATGTTGTACCGCTTCTTTCTTCAAACGGCAGTGCTCAGGGGGGGATAAACTTTACTTAACCTAATTAATTTTAATCACAGCTTTCCAATCTCATACTGTGTAAAGAATTACAAATTGGAACGCATTAATAGAGGCAATGCCTTGTGTGGCGAGATCGCTCCGAATTGTGCATTTACATTTTCTACATGAGTTTGCAATTATCATTAGAATAAAAATGCTGTTACTTCCCTCTTAAATGGCGCACATTTGAAGAAACAGATTGGGACTAGTCCCATTTGCGGCACTAAATGGCTCAAAAAGAGCTTACGTTTCAAAAGGATTGAACGACTCCCATTGAATGCGCAGCTCCGGCAAAACATGATTTCCAGTTGTCTAAAGTTAATGTGCTCCTAGGTATTCGTGTTGTGGAAACCATTTAAAAAACGGATTGTACCTTCAAGGTTTTCCACCTGCTGTACTGCAGAGTTCCAGCAATAAGAATTATAATACGAGTGAAAATATTTGAGCATTTCTACCACACTTCCATTACTCAGGAAGACATCAGAAGGCAGCATCCGCTGTGTCGGAATAACGTATGAATCGAGTCGTAGCCTCACCCCCTCCAGAAATGACAACTCAATGGACCTAACTGCATTTGTGCATAGTCTTTCCCCATTCTCTCGTCCCACTCCCTATTGTCTTCCTCTGTCAAAATTTGACACATTCCTATGTTTTGCATCATAAAGGCCAAACTAGACAATATGCTGTTCCAGCCGACAGCAGCAGGCTGGGGATTCATTTGGGCATCAAAGGAAGGAATATGCTCAGCTCAAAGTCAAGATGCAAAGGCACTTTATTTCTCCTATGTCTTAAGACAAAGCATAAAAAGCAAACCAAAACTTAGAGAGTGCTAGTGTGGGGGCTCGCAGACATAGCGGCAGGTTGGTGTTGAAAGTCATGTCTCTGGATGAGCCAAGTTAGTACAAGATTATATAGGCTAGGTGGTCACCTATCAATTCATAAATAGTACTAACTGGCAAAAAGATACTAGCTGACAGCAAATGATATGTGTATTTTTTTGACTATGGCTATTGCCTGGGTTCTCATGTTATCAGGACATGTGCAAAGACAGTGGCCTGGCTGATGCCACCAAATGATTCTCCCATGATTAGGGTGCAGCTAAAGTAATACACATGAAAAATAAACATAGCCTGGGGTTACAAAGCGCACACTTCTTATTGCCCCATTTTCAAAACATTGAGCAAGTGCGGTGGCCGAGATCCTTGGTTAGAGTCCAAGTTCTTGTCGCTTTTCATGGGAATAGCTTGGTGGGGCACAGGCAGCTCCCAGGGATCGGGAGACACACGGAAGACGGTTGACAGGCACACAAGATGGAAGAGTTGTGCTGGGCCTCTCACTGGCTGTTACATGTGCCTATTATGCGACTGATGCCTGTGTGCTTGATTTTTTCCATGTAAATATATGGGTTTTTTTGTAAACCACTTTCTGAACTTTTTGTTGAAAAGTGGTATATAAATACTGTTAATAATAATAATAATAATAATAATAATAATAATAATAATAATAATAATAATAATAATAATAATAAAATAGCTGCTGTAGTGGGATGATAGTGGTGTGGGAGGAGTGGGACTTTAAACCTTTGTCTTCTTCTGGTCTTGATCTAAACTGGATCCTGCCCCATATTGTAAGCTAGGAAGCAGAAGCCAGCTAGCAGGTTCATGGAAGAGACAAGATTCCAAACAGAGACTTCCTGATTATACCAGTTCTCTGAATCATCCTGTCCTTGGACTGCCCAGCATGATTTGGTTTCTTCTGCTCTCATTCACCAAGTCCCTTGACCAAAATGTCCACTTCAAATTGAAGGCTTCACTTAATTATTCTAATCCTATTGTAAACAGAAGTGGTATTTTGAATACAAGCCCCAGACCCCAGCTGAGGTGTCATCAGCAGAGACATCAAATAATATCTAATGGACTCTTAGCAGGATGGTCTGAAAGAAAAATCAACACATTAATTTTGGGGGAATCATCCCTTTAAGCTACTTCTGCCCAATGTTGCATAAACATAAAAAGGGACCAAATGTGTACATGTATGGGCTGGGCAAAAATGGGTTAATGGGTTAAGATGAAGGCTATTGTGACCTGTAGTGTCAGTTTCTTCTGGCAGGGATTAGCTGACTGTTAGATAACAACCAGTTGAAGATTGTGGAGACAGAGCTTCTCAAACTTTGTCCTAGTAAACCTCCTTAAAGGCAGCAGTGGTTTGAACAGAGGAGGGTGGGGGTCATGAAGGAAAATTATGCATCGGAAGGATAAAGTGGACAGAGAGGTGCTCTTTACACTCTCACATAACATCAGAACCAGGGGACATCCACTAAAATGCAGTGTTGGGAGAGTTAGGACAGGCAAAAGAAAATATTTCTTTACTCAGCATGTGGTTGGTCTGTGGAACTCCTTGCCACAGGATGTGGTGATGGCATTTGGCCTGGATGCCTTTAAAAGGGGATTGGACAAGTTTCTGGAGGAAAAATCCATTACGGGGTACAAGCCATGATGTGTATGCGCAACCTCCTGATTTTAGAAATGGGCTGTCAGAATGCCAGATGCAAGGGTGGGCACCAGGATGAGGCCTCTTGTTATCTGGTGTGCTCCCTGGGGCATTTGGTGGGCCGCTGTGAGATACAGGAAGCATAGATTGGCCTATGGCCTGATTCATTGGGACTGTTCTTATGTTCTTATGACCGCCAATAGTTTATACTCCCAAAGGATAATCAAGTTGGAAAAGAAGAGGTCAGATAACTTGCCAGATGGAAATGGAAAAGGACAGTGGCAGAATGAAAAAAGGGGAATTCTTATTACAAAGGCAGGTGCTGTAAAACTTTCAGGAGAAGGCCCACAGAGGAGAAATCAGTAGGCGATATTTACACACTTTTTTCTCCAGAGTTTGGAGTTTTGCCAGAAAAGGGGGTGTTTGCCTGCTCAGAAAAAGTCCTGAATACGATGATGTCATTGTATTCATCAAACGTTCCCTTATGGATTAGGATCAGTGATGTGACCAGGCTAGGAAGTATCATCCTTCAGAGATTGGATATGCATGGTTCATTTAGCTGTACATGAGCAGTTCCACTAGCGGATTGTGCATGCAAAGAAGCAGTTGAAGACGGGGGTAGGTTTGCATATCCAACCAGGGGCCAAAAACCGATTGGTGTCCCAGGGTCTACTGGTACTAACTTGGCACCAACTCTGACACCAACCTTGGGTTTAAGTAGTGATGAACAAGCACACTTCAGGTTACTATAGTGACTGCAGGATACTGACAAGAGCTTTCAAAGCATCCTGGAGGCAATTCTCCACCCATCTAGGTCAGGCATTCAGAAAGCTAGATGTAGATGGCTTGCAAAAGAACATAAGAATGTTCTAGATGTAGATGGCTTCCAGGCTGGAGTTTTATTCCTGTATTTTCTAAAATGACCAAAAGATCACCAAAAATTTCTGTTGTGAATTGTAACTGCTTATATCTTAAACATACATCTAAAACCGCCTTTTACTTAGCCAGACCATCTAGCTCAGTACTGTCAACAGTGCAGGAGCTCTCTAGGCTTTTAGTGAAAGGTCTTTTCCAGCCCTACCTGGAGATGCCAGGGATTGAAACTGGGACCTTCCACACACAGCGCAGGTTGCTGTACTGCTGAGTTATACTGCTGTTCAACTTGACACCAAATTGTCACTGATATATGCTGCATTTTATGGCCACTTGACTCATTCTGTTTACATTTTTCCTTTTGCTCTATACCTGTGTGCATTGGCAAGCACCTGCTAGAAGTGAGCATAATGTATATGCCTCGGATGAAGTGGGCTCTCATCTTTAAAAGCTTGAGCTTCAATAAACCGGTTTGTCTTTAATGCACATGCAAAGTACTTACAAGGTACACTTAAATAATCTATGCCATATGTAAAAGCTCCCTTGTGAGGCATTCTCAATAGAATATGAAATCCCCAAGCTATTCATCAGACAAATCCTGGCTATTAATGTTTGGCAAGCCACACTGGCTCCCAGAAAAATTACAGTGCAAGAGACCCACTGGCTCTGCATGGACTCTGAATTGGAATCAACAGTTCCATATGTTGCAACAAAAATCCAGGCCTTAACATTTGGGAAGGCCCATAAAGCCAATTACGTCAAGCGAAAAAGGGAGAGAAAAAAAAGGGGAGAGAAAAACGACAGGACGGTTTTTCTTTTTAAAACAAACGTATGAAATATTACAGTTCTTTGTCAGAATAAGTGACTCACCAAGACGTTGTGGTGCATAATACATTTCAGCAGGCCGAGTGTGGTTTTGCTGTTGCAATGACAAATTGCACTGCCTTTCTGAAAGAAAGTACTTAAAGACATATCTCCAAGCCCACAGCCAAGGCAGGTATTCATTTATCACACGACTCAACCCTCCTCTTTGGAGCCATCTGACGCTGTCAGGATGCTTTCCATTTCAAGTCCTCCGTTAGAACCATTTAGTCATTTTTTTCTCATTCATCACCTGCGCATTTCCGAGGCAGAAGCTGCTGAATAGTTAAAACCCAACTGCTGGGTTGTCATGGCTTTTAAAAACTCTGTGGTTCTGGCACTTTTTTAGACTAG
Organism: Tiliqua scincoides; assembly: GCF_035046505.1. Taxonomy (NCBI): domain Eukaryota; kingdom Metazoa; phylum Chordata; class Lepidosauria; order Squamata; family Scincidae; genus Tiliqua; species Tiliqua scincoides. The sequence goes on from NC_089821.1 coordinate 185,604,087, forward strand.
CCCATAGGCTGACATTGCGCGTGCTACGGTTAGAGCCGTAGGGCAGAGTCCCTCTTATAAGTCCCATTTATGCCAGTGAGAAAAAAAAACACAGCCTTTATTACGTCTCAGTTGAACTCTTTCCCCTTGACCTCAACCCACAGAATTATGGAGTCAACATCCTGTTTTGATTGAAAAGTGGCAGGAAGAGTAGCTACCTTCCATTCAGTAAGGCAGGCATCTTTAGCAATGAGCAGATTCCAAAGCTTCTCTTTCACCTCACATTTGCAGTCTTCCTCTGGTGGAAGGATTACTTGCACTAGAGGAAGGCAACCTTTGGACCCCACCCAACATCTTGAAGGAAGAAGCAGAGAGAAGTTTCCTGGCAGATTATATCAGAGGAGCATGAATGCAAAGGAGGAGCATGAATAGGCAGGAGGAAATCATGGCAGTCATGAACCTCTTAGATTGATTCCTGCCATGTACAATTTTGCTTGGGTAGCAGGGACAATACCATTAAAAGCTGACTGGCTTTTAGATGGGGCAAGCCATGAGGAACACATTGTATTCCAATTCCAATCCAGCCATGAAGCTCTCTGGGGTCACCATGGGCCAGTCCTGCACTTAAAGATTAACCTTCCTCCTGCTCAGGTAAAACAGGATAGCACCAAGCATCCTGATGATGGCCAAATGGACATGAATTATGAAGAGGCCGAAGTTCAGTGGTACAGCCCATGTTTTCCATGCAGATGGTTCTTGGCATCTCTCTGAAACCCGGATAGCTGGTTTCAGTAGCATAGAATTAAATTTTAAAGCACAGGAGAACCTCATGACACCCTCCATCAAGACAAAAATGACTATAACAAAAAATTATCTGTAAGTATCTTCATTTTGGAGTGTTTCCAACCCCTGCCACTTATTTCTACTTTGAAATTAATTCTGCAGATAGTCCCCTACTTAGGTACAGGTTAGGTTCCTGAGGTCCATACTTAAACTGAAACATTATTTATGCAACAGAAACAAAATTGTGAATAACCTTCTGGAGTGGTTGAAAAACACCATGGAAATATTTCCATAAGTAGAAATGTTCAGTAAAAACATTCAACCTCCCTAATGAACATGCAGTCTGTGGTAATTCTGCCTTTTTTTGTGATGTAATGTACAAAATGGGCCTTAGAGCAGCTTAGATGGGGAGGGGGGCTGCCTTTATATAGGTTGCTTTTTATCACTTGCATTTGACATGTTACCTCAAGTTAGAATTTGCAGGTGTATAAACTGGAGAGGAACACAAGTACAGTTCTGTTAAGTACTGTGCTGGTTCTGATTTACTCACCACTTTTACACCTTGAAAATGGAGTGTCCCCCTCCCCAGCAGCTTCTCTCCATCTCCAAAATCAGTAGTATACGTGGAAATGTCAGAGCAGCCTGTGCTTGCACACGAATGACACTGCTGTCCGTAAATTGGGATGTCTGTAAGTTGGATCTCCTTAAGTGGGGGGCTACTTCAGTGTACTTTGTTTACAGATCTAGCTCACTGGTTCCCAAAACTTTTATCAGTGGGACCCACTTTTTAAAACACTATTGGGATCCAGCTAGTGAAAAAGAAAGTTTGACTTTACCAGCCGCTCAAGCCTGTTTTTATCCTTTTACTATGGGGAGGGGCATTTTGGAGCATTTGTTGAGCTTCATGTTCACTGGATTGGGACCATTCTGGTGGCCTTGCGTTCCCCTTTGCCTGGCCTTCAATAAGAACTGACATGTTTGCCTAACCATGAGTAAACATGCACTTTCCATAGGGATCAATAGTTTCCTTGTCAGCTTGGATGGGGGGGGGCTTCCTTTACAGTTTGTTGGGGCCCAAGTTCATTGGGTTGGGACCATTCTGGTGGTGTTCAGTTCCCCTCAGCCTGCCCTCCGAAGTGGATCAAGGCACATTTGCCTACTTGTGAGTAAACATACACACTGCTCTGTTTCTGTTTCCATAGGGGTCAATACATTTTCCTTGTCAGCTATCAGATTGTCAGTTTCATGACCCACCAAAAATCAGGTTGTGACCCACCGTTGTCAGGCCTATTCTGCCAAATACCCCTGAGAAATTTGCAGTCCAAATAGGGCAAGGCCTTGATTTCTGTGCCTAAATGTAAGCACAAAAGCACATATGTACATATCTTTCTCTATCCCTCTGTGACTCCATGTATCCAATCAATATGTATGAAAAATGCTGATACAAGTCAATGTAAAGGTACAGTTAGTGGACCATGGGAGATGTTGTTATTAGTCATGAGACTATGAGATAATGCTATGAGGTCATCTCCACTGTGATTGGTGCACAGCACTATATAAGCAAGGCAGGTAGAGGCCACCTGCGAGAGTCGTTGTACGGAGTCAGAGAGAGCAGGAGTCTATGTCGGAGAGCTGGAGATTGTGGCTGTGAATACATATGCTATTTTGCTGCAAAGGAACTGCTGATCTATAAATATTTTGTACAGACTGGTGGTGGACATCTGCCTTGTCTATGTTGCCTTCTTTCTGGAAGACCTTCGCCATCCTTGGAGCTAGCCCTCTGCTGAGAACTGGCACTACTCTAAATTCCTCAACTACAGTTTGAGAACTGCTGCTCTAGCTCATTGCAGATTGCAAGTTTTTTTTTTTTAAAAAACAAATGCCTAAAAATGGAGAAAATAGCTTTTTAACAAAATTCCAAATATATAAATACCCATGCATGTTTACTCAGTAGAAGTTTCAGTATTCAGTTGAACTTGCTCCTTGGTAAATTGCAGCCTTAATGTAACATAGTATCTATAATGGACACTCACAAATGCACCTTGGCAATTTAGCTCATGCTGACGCTACTATGGTAGTTTGAGAAACATTCCAAAGGCAGCTCCTGGGTGTTCTAGCTGATGGCATCACTGTCCGAGAAGCCTCAGAGCCCCACTTAACCTTCCCATCACCTGAAAGTGATGACAATACTATGGGAGATGGTTGCAAAGTATAAGGCAGCTTCCTATGACATAATGCAGTGTGATGCTTATCAGTGGAGTCATTTAGTAATGGGATCTGCCCACCTCTTTCTGAGCAGAGCAGGTGCTAGCAACTGTGACTTTGCAAACACAGTACTTTATATATATTCACTATTGTAGCATTTTAATGGCAAGTCTGTTAAGCTTTCAAAAGAGATGTGGGAACAGCAGCCACTTCTCTTTTCTCCCCCTCCTCCTGACCAAATGCACTAAGGCTGGACATCACCACTGATCAGGACATCTTTTGAAAGTGCCTTCCCCCATTGTGCTGATTGCACAGATATTTTCACAATGAAGAGGTGATGTTATGTTGGCCTGATTCCAGGACTGTCAAGTCCTGTCTTAGTTCTAATGTACATAGTATCATGTTGGCAGTGTTTGCTAATCCTGGCATTGGAAAAATATCCTACCAGCACTGCCACTATGGCTTTCAAACCACTTAGCCTGGAGCAGTGGCATTTGACTTTAGGATAGAGTAGATGAGACTTTGATTGCAGTGTGTGTTCATTAGTGACGGGTCTCTGAGCTGCAAACCAGCTGTCCCATTGGAAGTCCACTTTCTTATTTGTGTGTCAAAGGGCCAAAGTACATGTTGTACACGTGAAGCTTATCCAGCACCAGGACTGGTACTGTGGTACATAGGGAGGAGATATTTTACTGTTTCTGCTTGTGCTTCCTGTGAAAACCATGCTACTGAAACTGCTATTAGCCCTGGCAGAGAAGCTGCTCAAACATGCTCACTTCAGTTTACCTCAGTGAGCTATAGAACCAGAATTCTCATCTGCCCAGTTCCCTTCATGAAGAAACCACTATGTCACACACTTCACAAACCAAGTTGTGAACTGATAGGGCAAAACGGAAATGGTAGACCAAACTAAAGGTGAAAGATCATGAAACTGTCTTTGCATTTTTTGCAGACATGAGATTTGGGAATCATTGTTTTTACATTCTTCTTATTGACCAGGAACAATTAAAGAAAGAAGGTACCTGTACATGTTTTTGTGTGCATGATTGTAGATGCATTCATTTGAAAAGCAAAATCATGGGCCTCCCATACTGCTATCCATGTGTTGAACATGTTACTAACTGTACACATGTACAGACCAACAAACAGTGTACACGAAGTACGTGTGAATAGCACGTTATTCCTAAGCATTCTATGATGAACACATATCTCACATGATGTTTAGCCAAGCAGGCTGTACTCCAGATCTACAGTTCTCAGAACCAATACTGATACTCCATCAACCAACATGGGACATCTCTCAGTTTTTTGGTCCACCTCCATTCCTTTCTTCCAAAAAAATCTTTTAACCCTTCCTTTAAAAAAAAAGGAAAAAAAAGTGTGACCTACCTTAGTTAAGGCAGTAACTCAGCTGTGGGTCATGATCTGTCAGCACAAGAGAAGTACTCCAGATTATTTGAAGGCAGAGCAAATAGTTGTTACACTTTTAGTCAGACACTGCTTTTTTGTTTGGAAGCCCCACTTATTTCCCCAAAAGGGTACATAAAAGAAAAATGTCTGCAACTCTTCCTTCTCCCTACTATTAACAATAATGCTAACTATTGTTACTTAAGCCAAGTTCAAGGAATTTATCTTTGGCTCACAGGCCTGCATTTCTGATTCCAAAGACTGAAAAGTAATTAACCTAAAAACTGATTCAAAAGGTCCCTCTTTGAAGCCTAGTAGCATGCAGCAGAACCGTCTACATCAGGGGTGTCCAAAGCTTTGGCAGGAGGGCCACATCATCTCTCTGACATTCTGACAGGGGCGGGGGGGGGAAGAATTAATTTACATTTAAAATTTGAATAAATTTGCATAAGTTTACATAAATTAATATATTAAAGATGAACTTATATGAATGGATGAAGGTCTTGCAATAGCTCAAGGACTATAAAAGGCCTTGCTCAAAGCAAGGCTGGCCTTTCCTCTGCTGCCGCTACTGCATCACAGACGTGAAACAACAAGCAGTGGAGGGAGCCCTCATCCCACAGCTCACATGAGTCGCCCTCACACAGAAAGCAGTTGTGTTGGGCCAGTGCGGGCTTCAGCAAGTCTCCGGAGGGCCATGGAGACTGGGGGCTCCCTGAGGGCCGCATTGGGAGTCCTCAAGGGCCGCAAGCGGCCCCAGGGCCGGGGTTTGGGCACCCCTGGTCTACATGTTTACACAAGAGTCATCCAGTATGGCTTACTCAGGAAAATGCAGCCAGGACTGGAATCTTAGGGCCATATCCTATCCAACTTTCCAGCGCTGATGCAGCTGTGCCAATGGAACATACGCTGCATCCTGTGGTAGGGGGACAATCAGAGGCCTCCTCCAGGCAAGGGAATGTTTGTTCCCTTTTTGGGGGGCTGCATTGCTGCAGCATTGGCACTGGAAAGTTGGATATGATTGGGCTCTTAGTTGTCCTAACCAAAGAAAGCAAATACCTCCATGGTATTGTGTGCAAGTCACTGGTGGCAATGTGTAAGTTCTACTTGATCTGTGTGATGCCTGCCATAGTCAAGCTGTTGCTTGATGTTGCAGTACAGAATGGAAAACATAGTCAGGCTAATCTCACTTTGAGAATACCGTATATGTTTCAGATACAGAATCAGGCCACCCTCATTCAAGGACACCATACCCTTGACTATCCGATCAAGCACCATCATGGTGTGGTTGTCACCATTTTATCCCTGCTTTGTGGTCTTACCAGAGCATATGTCTACATATTGTTAACAGGTAAAAAATGCTATCTTCAGTCCCACTATGACGGTGCTTAGTTTTTCATGGACCTTTTGAATCTATAGTTATTGCCTAAAATGGGAGAATTGTTGAAGAAAGCTATAATGTTACAATTCCTACAAAAACCACCACGCAATCTTAGCCCAATACACAAATAGCATGACAGTATTTTATGGCTCTACAGAAGCAAATAAGGTACATTAGGACAAAGCAAGGATGCTGCACTAGTTCTGATTTTGTTGTGTTGGTAGTGACCAGTCATGGAATATTGAATCAGCAAAGCAGCTTCAAGGCACAGTAGCCTGCCAATACAGAAGGCATGCCCCGCATAAACTTATTTGCATCTGTTTCCATTATCTTGTATTTACATTTTAAAATGCATACACATACCCAAACCCACCTAACCATGGTGGCTCAAATCACACAAACTGCAGATTATCTAGTTTAGTTTTCAGATAGTTGGTCTGGGCAAGTTCTCTGACTGTCCATATCTTCATCAGAATAACTTTGACCCTATTGATTTCAAAAGGATTGAGTTGTGCTTGACTCATATGCATTGTGCCCAGCAGCTTCTACTGACTTTTGGTATTCTGTGAGCTTTTTCACTATCACCTGTAAAATACTCCATTTGAGAAGTTAAAAGAAGCTGATAACTTCATAAGGTTAGTCAGGTACTCAGCTGCTTCTTGGTTGATGAGTGTGAATTCCACTGACGTTTCTCCACATCAGAAACAGCACTGGAAGCTTGGATGTACATCTCATCCAATACTCATGGAACAGGAACACCCTCTCAGACCAAGTTGTTCAATTGAGCCACATTCCTCCAGTGTGCTATAAAAACAAAACTATGTTGTTGACCAAGGATAATTTTATTGCTCCAAGGGTCACTTGAGCTGCTGTGGTACAGAGATATATACTGCTCCAGAGTCTTGTGACAGGCCCAAGCTTCAAATGTGTCTCTCTAGCAGTTACACTGGATGTAAAATTTAACACCCCAAAGGGGTGCTTGTGCTAGAAATGCTGAACCCTCTTACACTCTTCTCCCCTCTCTTAATCTTTTTCTCACTACCTACCTTACATGCTTTTCTCCTGGTCTGGCTTGTTCCTATTGGGCGAGGGTACCTCTGAAGGGTAACCCTACAGTCTAAAAAAGGTGGATGGGGAGGGCTCAGGCACTTTTTGCACTTTAAATTATTTTTGAATAATTATTTAGAACCACACCTATTTAGATGTGGTTCTGCCTATATACAGTATGTTCCACTTGTCATTTAATCTCTTTAGGATTGTCACCTCTCTCAATATATAGCATGGCTTCTGGAAATCAGATGTACCACCTTACATGTGGAATCAGATGCTAATAGTCAACAGGACTAAAAACAATGGGAAGTTGTCAGCCTGCTTCTTCAGAGTACCTCCTGTAATACCTGGAGTTGCAGAGCAAAACTCTGAAATCCTTGGAGTCACTTATTTCAACCTGCAAGCCCAAGAATGAGGTTTATTTTGCATTAAATAAAGTTAGTCAAACAGATTTCATTAAACATGTTACATTAATGGTCAGTTAATATGTCAACATTAACTGAAATATTATGTACCTTGAAGCTACCTTTAAAGCAGTCATCAATTGTGACTGCAACCCACAAGCTATTTATTTCACAGTGGTCACATTAGGGTAAGATTGTTCCAGCTACGTAACCATCACTGTAATCTATCTATGTAAAAAGTTGAACTTTAATGCTTTTTCTGTTATGCTTACTCATGCTGGAATTTGCTGAGGAAAAGTAGGTGCACCCACAGTAGCATCCAGCCTGCTAATCCAACAGATATATGTAAACAGCAATGCTTTGGATAACTTGTACTATTCCTAATACTATAGTTATTTTCTCTGCCAATTACATTTTGCTATAAATATGCATGCCCTTAAGTTGATCCCAATATCAGTTTCAGCTAACTAATCAAATTATCTGCTAAGGTTTCAGGAATTATAACCCCTCCCTTTATTAAAATAAGAGTGCGGTTTTAACTCTCAGAATTTGCCAATAGTAGATTTATCTTAAAACTGAAGAGACTGTTTTTAGCTTTGATAGCCAGCAATACATCCGCAATACCTCAGAGATTAAAAAATGCCCAACACAAGAGTGAAAACTTATGTGACTAACTGTAGGAACACTCAGCACTCCAGAAGTCTGAATTAACTGGTTTCCCGAGGCCTGTTTCACATGAAAATAGCATCCCTGTGCAATGGTTAGCATGTGGACTGGAAGTTACCATAGGATTTTTCCATGCCTCTGCAACCCCGTGCCAAATAGCTTGGCAATAAAAAGTAAAGACAAGCTTCACAGAACAATTGCAACTGCTTTGTGGAAGCTGTTTTGTGCGAAAGCCTGAACTGAAATCCAAGACTCCATCCGCTCAAATGTTTTGAATTTTCTTGCTGTAAGTGTCAAGTTACTAAAAAAAAAATCCAAAAAACTTCCAAGTGCTTCAGAAATGCATTGTCGTAATAAGGTTGCAATCTCATGCATGCTTCCCCGGGGGAATAAGTCTCATTGAAAAGGGTAGGACAGGACGGCAAATAAAAATGGACACAACTGGGCTGCTACCTCATGCAGCACTGAAAGAATTATAGGGTACCAAATAAATCACATATCACAAATCTCAGACGCCTCTCAGTGTAAAAATCATTATTTCCAGATGCATAAAATCTGTAGTCAAACCAGAAAGTTTAACTCTCCCATCACACTCAGTAACTGTTCTCATCACACAGGGCCACATTTACATGAACACAAAAGAAAGGACTAATACTAATCTCTGTCATTCAAATGAACTATACAATATATATTTGTCCATACACAATTTTTCAGCTTCTGAAGAAAGCAGGTAATTCGTGGCAAGGTATTCAAATCAGCAGGATAAAGTTGCATTTTCCAACAGGCCTGGTCTTTCATAATTTTCTTCAGCAATTCCTGAACTCTGAAAACCTCTTTTGAACTCAGTGCTACTGCAAAAACACTTGCAAGAGCACATTTGTGGGAGGTGAGTAGGTGAGAAGAAGTCCCTGCTATATTCAGGAAAAGTGTCAGAAAGCCCAACAGGGCACATGCAAGCCCCCTAGTCACGCCTACAGCCATTCATGGGATTCTGAACCTTGTTCTCTTGAAACAAAGCAAAAAGGGGGTATTGGCATTCATTAAAGAATCTCTTTACAATACAATCAAAGCATTCTGTTTTTTCTTCTAAAAGGTCAAGTAGGGTTGCCATCTCCCAATCCAGGCATGTTCCTTTTAGTCTCTTGATGCCACAGAAGATAAGACAGCTGCTTGCTGCTTGATTCTCTCATCTGCCCATTCTCTCAACCACATGCTGCACACATAGAGACTTGCTTGCTGTGCAGGTAAATGAGTGGGATGTGCAAGACCAGAGAGGGAATGGGTGGCAAAGCCACAGCTGTCTTCTCTCTAGCTGCATTTGGATATTTAAAGGAATGAACTCAGTGTCTGAGTTGCAAGTAGCCAATACAATATATGATTAAACACATCAAGACCTATGTTGCTTAATGACTATGCTCAATTTACCCCAAAAACCTGGATAAATTGCCGATACTCTTCCCATTCCTCAACGCCCAAAATAAAGAAAATACAGACATTTTTATGGTTGCAAGATTACAAGACATTTTAGTTAAAATGAAAGGTGATCAAGCACTAGACTAGTCATGGTGGATCAGCTTCGACTTCCTTTTTTACATGGAAGATGGGACTATTTAAAAGGGAAAATGCATTGTTTAACCAGCATCACTTCTTGTGCTTGGTGCAAGGGGGAGTCCTGGAAAAGGACTGATGCAAACAGTACAAGATGAGAGAAGGACGAACACATTCTAAAAATGGAAATGTTTCTACACTGTTCTTATTGCAGTAAAACAAAAAAGATCTTACATTTAGCAGCCACTTAATCACTTTTGATAGGCTAGCCATCACACAAGGATCATGCAAATAGCCAGAGTTCATTGCATTTTGCTTTATGTTTAGTGCTGCTGATCACCGCTCTTACCTTTCTCAAACAACTCAATGTTCACCCAAATAAAAGATACTGAACTGATGCTGGAAGAGCAGCAGGTACATCTACACATTCAGCACACACCAATAAGAAAACACTCGGGAGTTGTCCTATTATGGCATCATTTAAAAAAAAAAGTTTTTCTGTGCATCATTGTCAATTTGAAATCCCAATGAATCATGATGTCCCTTGACGTTTTTGTTGCTGATTTCGGATGACCTCCAACTGTTTTTTGCATTGCTGGTAGTACGTGGAAAGGCTTTTATTTTCATCTAAAAGCTTTTTATGCTCTTGTACCAGGCGTGATGTATTTTGCTGGTCTTTTTCATCCTGGTCCAGTTCTGCTATTAGTTCTTGCCTACATGCAATGAAAATCAAAATTAGAGTTATAGAGAGGAAAAAAAAATTGATGTACCTAGTTCATTGTATCTAATACTATTAATGGCCTGAGTATAATAAACAAATTATCTGATGAGTAAAGATAAGAGGGCATACACCTCCCTATTCCACTTCATTGCATGTAAAGCGTCATAGCCATCTATGTTGATGTACACATACCATAGTATAGTATGAACCAATGTGAACCAGCCCTGTTCACCAACATTTAGAACGATATTTACTACAACGACAGATGTCTGTTGAGTTATAGCTGAACTTTACATCAATGTGTTAATAGGGTAATTTGCAATTGTATTCATCAATTTTCTTCAAAACCAGAACTATATAATTTAAAATTTCTTATACGCATGTCTGAAATGCACCAAAGCTGTCCCTGTTACTGGCTAAGTTCTGGTATAATCAGGACAAAGTACAGTAGTAATAAGTTCTTTTATTGGTAAACAGTCTTTAGATATAGGTAGTGAAAGAAACAGAAGTTCATAAGCTTCCATACTAGAAAGAGCAGAGGGCAGATATGGGATAAAGACAGCCCTCACACAGAACTTCAGATGGAAAGATCACAATAAATCAATGAATTGTCAATGATCTGGTCCTAAGTCCACCCATCAGTCAGTGCTCCTTCTCCCTGCTGGGAATTCTAAAGATGCTATATTCATTCTCCAGCTCACCCCCAACCATAACCATGCTAGAACGCTCAAGGGTCTTTGATCACTGGACAACTGCAGTTGTTGTGCTATATGCGCACGCGCGCACACACACACACCTTCTGAAAAGCATTAACAAATGAGAAAGTCTTGAAGTGGTGAATTACTGGGGAAACTCAACTTGGCATTGCCATTTAAATTGCCTCCCACATTATGTTCTTCCTGTAGCTTCAAAAACTTTGCACAACATGACATCATGCTGTGTGTCCTCCTGGTCACTTTGACAGCCATGGCCAAAGAAGCAAAGCAGCACAGGAAAACACGAGATGGGGTAAATGAAGCTGTGCATTGCGAGATGAAAGAGGCCATTAGTAGTAACATTGTGTCTGTCATTAATATCTAATCCTGAGATCAACTAGACACACCTATTTTGTACCATGACATAAATATGCCATTACACTGCTAAACACAACTACATGATGCTTTTCTACATGATTCAAACATCATGATTCTTTTCTATGAAGTCAGTGAGAAAATCTTTGCTGGCTCTGCCATGCCATACAAATTTTGCAACCTTAATAAGAACAAAAAAGTCTTGCTAAATATATACTAGCAGCTTATTCTGGCTCTTGTCAAAGATTGTTTAGGTTTTGTCATTTTCACACCATTCTCAAAATAGCTCATGTTCTATGTTGAGATGAACTCTTGTTAAAATAGCAGAGACAACAGTCACGTAGACTATTTTTTCCCCACTGTCTTCTTGTTTAATTGATGAGGTAAGCAATCAAAACACTTTTGGCCTCTAATTTTAAGACGACTATCCAAAGTCAACTTGTGGTGAATTATTTCTCAAAAGTTTCCATTCTCTCCCCCCCCCCCATCTAGTTATTTATTTGATGGCGCTTACACTTCTACACAGCTGCCCCCAAAACTGCTGAAGGGCCAACCTGTGAACAAGCAACAGGATTGCTCACTGGCAAGTGGTACAGTTGCTGTGTTTCTTTCATGCATGACAAAGGCTAGAGGGTGCATTTGCTCAACACTGGAATCAGCTTCTTCCCCAAGGCCAGAGAATAAGCACACCTGGCTGAGTCTGGGAACACAGAGTCAGTCAGGTTGAGCACACCTGAAATAAACACTCCTGGAAACACAGATATGCTGTGACAGCAGAGCAAAAGCAGCAAGGATTTTCTCACTGCCTTGGGAAGAAGAAAATGCTGCCAATCCTGTTCCAATAGCTCTGCAGTCAGGAAGAAGCAGCAACCTTTTGCAATAGCTCAGCCGAGCTACCTACTTAGCAACAGACAGGGCACTGGGGCATAACTGGAAAAGAGAAGCACATCAGGTTTGAGATGTAGTCTGAAATCACTGAAATCTCTTTGGAGAATTCAAGGAACATCAATACAGTATTGGTATTGATGTTGGTATCAATGTTGGTATGATGTTGGTACCAATACCAAGTATTGGTATTGGAACATCAAGGTACAGTATATCAGAATCACATGCGCTCTTCAGACTCATGCTCTTTCATGAAAAATAGCACAGCTAAGATGCAGTTTGACTCAAAATATGACATAACAACTTTCCACTAGGATGCAGGCTCAGGCATTGGTAGACACCTCCCAACTTCACTGCCTGCAATAAGCAAGCACTGATAATCAGCATAGTGTGTCATTCTAAGCAGCTGGAGAGGAAAGAGGGTTCAAGTTTGTCCACTGTTAAGACAGTTTTTACAAGCTATTTCATTGCTCACTTCTTTAATGAAATTTACAGAAGTAGGCTAATGCTAGTTAACCAACAGATCTCTGGAACTATGGCTAGGTATATGAGAATAGTTGTTCTGGAATCAATGTTAACTATTACTTCTTTAAAGAGAATGTCATACATGATTGGAACACAGATCCAGCCCAAAAGATATCCACACAGCATCCAACAAGAAATATATATATTTTACTTACTTTCTCTGCAAGAGCAATGCAATTTCTGTCTGAACTTTCATATATTCTTGTGCCATTTTACAGTGCTGTTCAAACACAGCCATAGACTCTTTTGAATTTGGGCATGGTGCTAAAGGCTGAAAATAAAAACCAGGTATGTCAAAAACTATTCAAGTGATCTCTTAAAATTAAGCAAGTCAAAACTGGTCTGTAATGTTTTTTCTAAAGCATTTAGAAGCAAGAGTTAAGTTGTGTTTGTTAAAAAAAATCTTTGATTCAAGCCTGAAATTTACCTTTACTTCTGAAAATATCTCTATCCTAAGCAGCGAGTATTAGATTACCATTTAATAACACAGGCCTACAAAATTGAGGGTCAGAAAAGTTTTTCCCAAACTTTACAGTGGTTTCATATGAATTTGGGGTGCCGATTCCAAAAATGGCATCCGTTTTGCCCTATCACGTCTAGTTTTGGAGATATAGTATAGCCTCATTAGTGAACGGTTCAAGCAGCTTCTCATGAGGAAGCCATGGTGTAGGCTTCCTCAAGAGGAAGCTGCTTGAACCATTCACTAAAGAGGCTATGCTGTATATCCAAAACTAGACATGATAGGGTAAAATGGATGCCATTTTTGGAATCAGCACCCCAAATATACCCAGGAATTGATATAACGTTTAAGGAAGCAAAATGTGTGTTGGCCTGTGTAATCTGTAGAACAAATTTGTATTGGCAAGAACAAAGCAATCCAAATCCATCACCCCTGAGGGAAGTGCTTTACACAGGCAGCTCACCCCATCAGGGGTCTCTGTGCTGTCCTGGGGAGGGGCAGACTCATATAGGTACCAAAGTACTGGTCAATGCTACACTGTCAGTGCTAAAGACAGAAGGCTCCCAAGAGACAAGATGTGCCCCTGTAAGAACACTATCATGACCTTCTGAGATGCTATATCAGAAGAAATACTTGTGGTATCAGATCATCACATTCAGAAATAAAAGACACTACAGAGACTACATTTTCTAGTCAAACACTGTTATCCAGGGTCATTTCTACAAGACCGTTCTCTCCATCTCTTGCCTAGCATATATCAAACATGAAGACCAACGTAATTATCTAAAGCAGCAGTTCCCAAACTGGTGGGTCATGACCAACCAGGGAACTGGAAATGGGCCATTCCCCCTTAAGGGGAGTGGCCCAGGAATGGGTCCCTGATGGCGCCACAGGGACCAAGGGACATTGTAACATGCCTGGGGTGTCCTGAAGCCTCCTGGAGGCTTGTAGCTGCCTCTGTGACCATCTGTGCAGCTGCTTGGAGCTCTGACAGGAGATTGGAGCTCAGTCCAGCTGTGCGGAGGGTCGCAGAGAGGGTTTTGAGCTTCCAGAACACTATAGGAGGATTCTGGACACCCACATGTACAACGTCCCTGGGTACCTGTGACGCCGCGATTCCTGCGGTGCTGTCAGGGCCACCCCCCCACTCCTGCCCCACCCTCACAATATCTCACAGTGATTCCAACTTCACTCGGAGAAGTTTGGGAACTGATGATCAAAGAAATGGCCAAATATACATATTAATACTATAGAACATGGGTGCCTAAACCCCGGCCCTGGGGCCACTTGCGGCCCTCGAGGCCTCTCAATGCTGTCCTCAGGGAGCCCCCAGTCTCCAATGGGCATCTGGCCCTCGGGAGATACGTTGGAGCCCACACTGGCCCGGTGCAACTGCTCTCAGCGTGAGGGCGACTGTTCGACCTCTCACGTGAGCTGTGGGATGAGGGCTTCCTCCACTGCTTGTTGTTTCACATCTGTGATGCAGCAGCAGTAGCAAAGGAAAGGCCAGCCTTGCTTTGCGAAAGGCCTTTTATAGGCCTTGAGCTATTGCAAGTCATTCATTCACATAAGTTCATCTTTAATATATTCATTGATGTAAACTTATGTAAATTTATTCAAATTTTAAATGTAAATCAATTCTTTTTTCCCCTGGCCCCCGACACAGTGTCAGAGAGATGATGTGGCCCTCCTGCCAAAAACTTTGGACACCCCTGCTATAGAAGGAAAATAAACAATAATTTACCTGCAACTGGTGATCTAATGTAAGATATGCCATTGGGATCGAGTTATCAGAACCGTTGGTATCTGTTAGAAAAATAGAGTACATATTCTGAATTTCAACTGTTCGAAGTGCTTTCAAGACATGCTGGATCTGTGCGACACCCCTGTTCTATACTGATTCCATTAGGAAGAGATGTAGAAGAGATTCAGGTTGAAATCCTATACACATTTTCTTGGGAGTAAGACCCACTGAATACAATGGAACTTACACAGGACTGAGCTGTCAAGATGCCCAGTGGTGCCCTGCTACTCTCTCAGTGCATGATGGCTGCATTCACATGGGAAGAGCTAGCTGCCTACCATCAAATGGCCGTGCAGTGCTGTAGTTAGGGCCAGTCCAACAAAGAAGTGGGAAGCGGGAAAAGCGTAGTTGTGTCAGATTCACTGTATGAATGGTCTCTATAGTGTGACCCCGTAGTGACAAATTTAAAAATAACTGAGGACACAATCCTAAGCAGGTCTACTCAGTCCTATTGTGTTCAATGGAACTTACTCCCAGGAAAGGGAGGTTAGGATTTCAGCCTGAGTCAGTTTGTTACATTTTCTACTCTTCTTCAAAGGAACTTTAACCTGTATTGATAGGGTGTTCCCCCCCCCCCCGGCACTGGCCAGGAGCAGTTTCAGAACTGCATCAGAAGTCTATGAATCACTCTCTGCACTCCACCATGAAATCAGATCATAAGCTGTCACTATGTAGGGCTTGGCCCTCTGAAACCACACAGTGGAGGAAAAAAATTACTTTGCAGTGACAGAAAAATAGTAATCTAAAACTTCCCAAGAGAGATAAGGGCAAGAGAAGGAGCTACTGTAAGTGCAGATTGAAAAGATAAAATTTTTTATAAAACAATACACTTTTTTGTACATGCAGCTAATTTTCTATTAGAGTTGAAAAACCAACACCACATACTCCCCTGAAACGCACTTTTGCAATATACAAGTTGAGCCTCATTATTCGCATGGGTTCCCTTCGAAGCACTCACTTGGATGGCAAAAAACTGCACTATAGCAAATCCTTTTAAAAAACAAAGTTTCTTTGCTCTGGTGATTTAAAAACAGCCTTGCTGACCTTTGTGATATAAGATAAGAGTCTGAGCGCTTACAAAGGTGCTTCACTCAGTTCCTCCCTTCACCAATGCAAAGTATCTTATCAAAGGGGGAAGGGAGGGGTCCACTGGAGAGAGAAAGATTGATGGATTGTCAGCCAGCTGCCCCCCTCTCTCATTAAGGAGGCGATTGTTAAAGGACTGTTCAGTTTTTAAAACTGATTTTAAAGGGATGCATTTTTTCCCTTCTCCAGGGATCAGCACATTCCTTCTCATTTGCAGGGACCATTTGTGTTGAGTCAAATCCGTGTATAACAAGGCTGAACCTGTATATAGCAGCAAAGGGCATAATCAAAATCTTCACTGGGTTCTGATGGGCACTAAAGAACTGCATATATGCAGGGGATTCCCTGTTCTAAGTCAAGGAGGATTTGTGAAGCACTTCCATTACAAAAGGAGGCAATCTTGATAGCTGCAGAGCCCTGTGTAGATGCACATGCACACATCACAGCTCCCACATAGGTGGGAGAGTTGCTAAACACACTGCTTCACACAAGCCCCAGGTGCACTGGTATCTTCTGACAGACAAGGGCATGAAAATCAACAGGATCAGGAACAGGAATCAGGAACAGGGCCTTCCTGGCAATGGTGTCCTGAACTCTCCCTCAAAATAGCTTGACTGGCCAGCTTTGTTTTTAATTTTAGAAAACTGGAAAACCTTTTCACCACAATAGGTGTGGAATGTCCCAAATTTTGCTGTCGATATGCAGACTGTTTTTAGGATTTTCATTTTAATTATCGATGTTTGATACTGTGTAAGATGTGAGGTTCTTGTTATTGGCTTATGACATATTGAAAGCTACCCTGAGCACTCAGTAGAGCTAAGCAATAGGATCTAAACCCCCAAAAGGAACAAGTAAGGTACACACAATGACTGCTTTAGGGGTTCATATCTGAATAACTGTTTGGAGGAGTTATGCAATGCCTGCATGCTTGTGTAAAGCTTAATTGCTCCACTCTGACTAGTTTGCTCCTATAACTCTTTGATTACATTTATAAAGCATGTGCTACCCAATACTGAACACCCACTATCATTAAAATTGGGCATTTACAGCCCTATAATGAATACAGTAATACTTTCTATAACGTCAGCTGCTTTAGCACTGATTCACTACAGCACTCTTCATTTCCAGGTTGACTGACGGTTATTGTAGTCAAGGGGAACAGTACATTCTGGGTCAGGCAGGGCCAATCAGCTTCCATTTCCTCCAGTAGCACTGTTTTGCATAGTGCTTGAATTTCCAGAACAGATACCCGGTGTTTACTGATGCTGTACTGTACTAATTCACAGACATTTATTATGACAGCATATTGTACACAAATGCCCACTCCTACACTGCACTGAAGTTCAGATTGATTAAAAGATGTTATGAAAGGGGGTAAATTAGCATGGATAGTAACTTGCTTCATTATGGTTAGTGTAGCACAGTCATCCCTCAGCTTATGCAAGGGTTATGTTCCAGAGGCAGTGCATAAAGCTAAAATTGTGAATACTCAAAATTGTCTTGAAAATCCCTTACATTTACTGAAAATACACACTGTCTTTACAAACAACTATAAACTGTTAAAATGATAAAATCTCCATACACAAGAACTTTACCTGTAGAATCATCTGGTGTCCATGGAAGACTACGAGCTGGCTTTTCAGAGGTTGGTCCCGAAGTCGTGATCATTCTGACACCAGGACTGGAGGATCTACTGCTGCTTCTGCTTTCCTGTACAAACATTATAATAAATAAAATTGTCGTTTTTAAAACCAGTGTCTCAGACAACACTGTTGAAAATGCAAAATAATTAGGGAATGCCATGTAGTTCTAGAAATTTGTTTGCAATTCATTTCATCTCCCATGGACATTTTGCCACATCTCCTTCCTCTCAAGAAATAAATCCGGAGAAGCAGTTCACAAGTCTGGGATGCCTTTCTCACACAGACGTACTCTTCCTACGCACTTCACTGGAGCCTGGGACCGTTTAGCCAAGGGAACAGGAGACTATATATGGCAGCTTTCAGAAGGTCAGAGGAGAGGACAGCTAAGGCAGCAGGAGCATGAAGGCCTGTTTTTCCAGCCTACCCAATACCTTCAGTCCCCATCATCTTCTGTCCCCCAGCAAAAAGCAATTATTACAGAGAACCCATTTGCAGTGCCTTAGCATTCCTTCCTTGCTCCTGTCATGCATCACTTCTTGTATGCAAACCTGAGGTTTGGAGGGAGGCAGAAGACAAAAGGGAGCAAGTCCCTCAATCTTGAAGAGGGGCATAAAGTCATTAAGCCTGAATCAAAAACGTGAATCAATACTCACAAAAGACTTCTAAGAAATTAAATATGAGCCAGTAATCCATAGGGATGGCTACGGGAAACAAACTGGAAATCCTACCAACTTTCACTGTACCAAAAAAAAAAAAGTTTCCTAAGATAAAGTTTCATAGGGCAGTACTGGCAAACGAGTATGAAACAGGAGCTCTTTTCTTTCCTTAAGGATTCTGAAAAGAAAGAGTTCTTCCATAACTGCTGTGTTATTCAACACAACCATTCTCTATACTTATTCTTATGAGTCTCCAACTGTGGATTTGAAAAAGGTGGTAAATCTTGTTCTTTTTCCAAGGATCATGGAACATTGCAGTTAAAGCAGTAAGCATACTCGACCCCACCTGTGCATACCCTTTGGCTTTTTGTGCTAGTTCTCACATCAGCACCAAATTACCAGGCTGTTTTTCAACTTCCTGCCCGACTGAAGTGTCAACTGGGTTTGCAAATAAACCACAGGAATGGATAACGGTCATTGCTTGTCACCTTGGGATTTTGTCTGTGGGAGCAATTCACTGGTACACAGTCCATGCAGAGACTGCCCCGCCTTCTCTCTCTCTCTCTCTCTGCTGCTGCTTTATTAACAGCACTACCATCATCACATTCTCACAACAACCAGGTTAGGTAGCTCACTGTTCTCATTTTGTCCATTAAGGATGGATGGGTTGCACCAAGCCATTGGCTGAGGTGGGAATTGAATACAAACCTTCTAGCTCTAAGTTTTGCTATATTCACTAATCAGTGATCTGAGAAGCCATTAAATCCTGAACAATGTGGTGGCCCAAACACAAACAAGTTCTCACAATAAATGAGATTCGGAAGTTAACGGTCCAGTGCAGAGATGGTCCATGTACTGGCCACTACTGCATTGTATATATATTAGTTCTCTTCCTAGTCTTCCCTTGGGACCCTGTGGCAGGACTTGAATCTGGGATCTCTGACATGCTGAGATTGTTCCTTTCCACCAAGGTAAAACTCCACATAGAGCCCTACATTACTTACCTATATGGCACTGGACTACTGCAGCAGAGAAAGGGTTGCATTAGTAGTTAAGCACTGGGTGTCTACATAGGATCCACCCTTCTGTCTGGTCCCAAGTTGAGTGATTAAGGTGTTGCTCAGTAGAGTGAGAGGCTTTTGTTCTAGTACTGTTGCCTCTCCTTTTTCAACCTGGAAAAGCTGCTAGCAGAACACCCAGTATGTAGGCACTGCCTTCAGAAGATTACATTTCTGGTTCCCAAGGGTGGGACGCAGTCCACATTTCCATTTTCCTATTAAACTGCCTTTTCTCAGAAAGCTTGTGATGTAGATATCACTTACTGCCGTCCTGCACACTTTGGTTATGAGTGACTGGAATAGGAGAGGCACTGCAGGCCGCTCCTGGCAGCAAAGCTTGTGCATGATGCTATGGTGCTCCTACTATTATTGCATGTTGAACTGTGCCTTCTATGCATGGGTAATGTGGTGGCATCATCAGCAGGCATTGCAATTAACTGGCGATAGCAGAGTTGCCAGGACTCAGAGAATAGAATCTAAATCCCTATGGGGGTTTAGAACAGCCGGCCTATGTAAACCGCCTTGGATTAAAGTCTGAGGAGAAATCTGACGACCAACGAAAGGCAGTATATAAATACCTGTATGTATGTATGTATGTATGTATGTATGTATGTATGTATGTATGTATAAATAGCTGTCAGTGCTGCTATGCACAGAGGTCTATATGCCATTATTATTTGAAGGAAGTTTATTTCGATATCATTTATTACAAGATATAGAGAGTTCCTTAAAAGACAGATGCAATTACTGCACTCTCTTTGTAGATTTGGGGAGTCTCAAAAGGGAGACCAATTTAATCTCAGTTCATGCTGAACCAATCCTAAGTAGAGCTGAAATACCTGTTGGAGCACCATAATGGCTATGTTTATGAGTTTCACAAAAAGTCAACAAGCATGCACGCTGACTCTGAAATTAACCATTGTCAAGAATTAAAATAACCAATTGTGTTTACCAAGGAATTGTCATTTACAATGGTTATCCAACATAGTGTCATGCAAACCAAGAGTCTCAGGAGCTAAGAATCTCAGCAATAACAAAATTCTTTCTCCATAGAGGTACAACACAACTTCATTTACATCCTCCTCTAACTCTTCCACTACAGACCACAAACTGCACACTATAGTGCCTTGGGCACACACACACATACATACATACACACACCTCTGGATATACCGTTTCATACAATCAGGTGAAAGAATGAATAAATCTGAATGTTTCAACCGCTGTGAATTTGAAGACTTCTCCTAAACTTGAGTTTCAACTTTCAAAACATTAATGTTGAAAAGATTAGCAATCAAGGAATGGATGTGCAAATTATCAAGCAACCTAACCCAAAATGCATCACAGAGCATATTCTGAATAGTTTTAGTTTTTAAAAAACTTAGGTCTCAGGTATCCATGTGCAGTGAATGCCTAATAAATCTTTCAAAAGGGGAGCATTATTAAAACTTGCAGGCTGTCTTTAGACACGATGCACTCAAAACCAATTCCTAATAAGTTGAAAGAAACACACCCTCTCCCCCTAAGTAAGAGCGCACAGGAAAGTAGCTTTGCTAAATCCCTGATGAAAGCCAGCAAAAGAACTGCAGCATGAAATGGAGATATGATACTGAGATTTTTTTCCATAAGTGGCCTCCTTGCAATATAGAGCTATGGAAGAGTGTTCATATGCTCACTTCACATTAATCTAGTGTCCTTCACATGCCTGAATTATGAACATTTTCCTTTGTAGCACCAGATTTTGTGATAACCCATTTGGGAGGAATTGCCCACCTATGTAAGCATTTAGTTATAAAATTCAGACAGCAGTTCAAGTGATGAATCCATTACATTAAACATTTAAGTGCCAAAAAGAGAGAAATGTTTACCTGGTTGGAGTCTGTTCCAGCAACGCTAAGGTCTTGAATGGATCTGCGCCTCTGCTGTCCGTTGCCTACTGATGGGGGGTGGGTGGGAGGAGAGAGGGGAAAACAAAAAAGGGTGAAAATACACTCAAACAATAGTCGGAGACTACTGCAAAAAGAGTTTGGAATTTGTGCGGATTCAGGGAGAGATAGTGTGTTTGTATATGGGGAGGAGAGGGGAGAGCAGAGAGACAGCTGCAAACTTTAAAGTAAAGGAAAAAAAAACCCTGCACGCTGGCGTGTCAACAGAAAGCATATCCTAATACAATAACCACTCCTACCCCACGAATAGCTTCTGCACTTTACTTCACATCTTCTGTCACACGTGCTTTCACAGGCTCAGCGCTTGGAGGGGGGAGGCTGGCACTGATGACGACATCTATTTCAAGGAGGTTACGTTATGGGGATTTCTAGACCAAGGCTGCTAAGATAAGATGCTGCCAGGCTAACTTGCTTCCTTGACTTGGTCAACAAAATGAGTAACCCAACAGTATTGTCCTAAAAATGAGCTCTCTTCCCTGCCTCTTTCATGAAATGCAAATCCCCGTTTCTATTCAAGCCATAATGCTGCAAAGGTTTTTTTGTAAAAAAAAAAATAACCTTGACTTTGTCTCATTCCAGCAACCCTTCCTACTAGCTGTTCATTTTGCTCACAGCACTGGATGCTACTATCACATAAAAATTATCAGTAATAATGGATATGTAACTTGCAAGCCAAGGAATGAGCTTCCCCTCCCCCCATAAAAGGCTACATTTTTAGTGCATATGTTCTTCAAGCATTTTAATACTGACAGCAATTGTTATTTATATTGTTTCCAAGATCACAGAGAAGCAGTCCAAAAGGAAACACCAATATATTCTGATTAACACAAGTTACAGGATTCTTGGTCTTGGAATACTGCGTTGAATAATTGCTTTTTTAATATTTTTTTTTAAACCAGCAGAAGTACTCCAAGCAAGCACTCCAAAAATGAAAAGCACATGCACAAATGTCCAGTGTCTCTCAATCACTCACAATTCTGAAACATGCACTTTCTATTATTAAATTGCCTCAAATCCTATTGTATCTTTCCCCCCAGGAATGCTGCTAGTGACTTCGCAACATTTCAGTATAGACCCTTAAATCTGCACAGAAAACTGGGTTAAAAAAAGAGACTCCAGATGCATCTAGAACAGGGGTGTCCAAAGTTTTTGACAGGAGGGCCACATAATCTCTCTGACACTGTGTAGGGGGCCAGGGGGGAAAAGAATTAATTTACATTTACAATTTGAATAAATTTACATAAATTAATATACGAGTGGAACTTATATAAATGAATGAAGGTCTTGCAATAGTTCAAGGCCTATAAAAGGCCTTGAACAAAGCAAGGCTGGCCTTTCCTTTGCTGCCACTACTGCATCACAGACATGAAACAGCAAGCAGTGGAGGGAACCCTCATCCCACAGCTCACACGAGAAGTCAAACAGTTGCCCTCACACTGAGAGTAGTTGCATCGGGCCAGTGTAGGCTCCAGCAAGTTTCTGGAGGGCCAGAGGCTCATTGAAGACTGGGGTCTCCTTGAGAGCCGCATTGGGAGTCCTTCAGGGCCGCAAGTGGCCCCCGGGCCGGGGTTTGGGCACCCCTGATCTAGACCAAGGGTGCCAAACATAAGGCCCTGGGGCTGGATGTGGCCTGCAGAAGCTTTTTATCATTTGCAGGTAAAGAATTTACAGGTAAAGAATTTCTAAGTGAGAAAGAGTGCTTATTTTTGGTTATGACCTGTTCAATGACGATACTTCCTGCCTAACAACATCACTTCCGGCCCTCGGCAGGCATCATAAATGCCATACGGCCCTTGGTATGAAACGAGTTTGACACCCCTGATCAAGACAGAATAAAGTAGCAAGAATGACTTACTTGAACAAATTCTTCTAGTGGCATGTTTTGGTTAACATCTTCTCTTTTTCTTGAGTTATACCACAAAATAGTAGTGTCTACTTGGGTAACTTTTTATACAAAGGATTTTTTATTCACTAAGGGTTTAAAATATACAGGTGGGTCCTTGGTGACTGCAAGGGACCCATTCCTGGACCCATTCATTCCCTGCTGATACAAAATCTGCAGATTGCAGCACCTATCCTCTGATTGTAGCCAGAGCTGTGCTGCAGTGAGGTTGGAGGCCCTTCTGAGGGCTGTGAATGGCCTCCCCAACCTTCAGATGGCCTTTTAAGGCTTCCAGAAGGCCGGGCCTCCCTAGCCCTCAGAAACCTGAAAATCAGTCAGTTTTTGGTCAAAAACCGGAAGTGTTGATTTTCGGCTTTCTGGAGGCCTCAAAAGGGTCTGTGAGCATGACCAGAGCACAGTGATCAGATGACAACAGGTGGGGCAGATCTGTGGTTTTGGAACCCGCAGTGAGTTAAAACCACGGGTCCCAAATCCATGGATAAAGAGGTGCCACCTGTATAAGAGAAGTAAGTGGTTTAAAGTAACTGAAACTTGAAAAGGGATTTTCAGCTTTGAGGCCAATATTGTGTCATGCAAAATGATTCCAAATTTCTGTACTGTACCAACAATACCCATTACAAAGTATTATTATTATTGTTGAGAGACACCGGTGCTCGGTTTCCAGTTTAGTTACAATAGTTTTGATGGAACTGTTCTTTAATACGCAGTGATCTTAATGACAGTGATCGGTCATTAGGAAAAAGTACGATCTGAGAATAATTATGTTTTTACACAGGAAATCACAGCTTGGCTGTTGAAAAATCAATGGTTCATTGTAGGAAAATTTCTGCAGTTGATAAACAGGGCCCTCAACTCTCACAGTTCAGCATGGCCCCCATAATGATCCACCCATGACTGATATAACAATTACTGTATGTGCACATTTCATTCAACAGCTCCATTCTAAAATTAGCTAAGCTGAAATGAGCTTGTAAAAAATATCTGGAATGCCCATTCTCATTTCAGATTAGCAACATTTGTGAAGCTAAAGAACCCAGAACATGTGTGGCTGAAACATTATATTGTAGTCACCGAAAAGTTAAAATAATCAGGGTGGGGTACATTAAAAATGAATAGACAGATATACATTTATTATTCAGGAAGGTTGTGCACAGCAGAATTGTGATGTGCAAACTGCTTTAAATGAGAAGCTTCCACATTAGCAGTATGAAGCAAAAGCAAGCTGTTAGGCAAAGGCATTTTCACTGCTGTTAACTACTGTAGGCATATGGCAAGCAGCTCAAGCACAGCTGAACAAGCAGCATACCAATAAATACTTGTTGCTCCTGAATCAATATTAACATCATTTTAGGAATCTAGCCATAAAAATACAAGTTTCTAGCACTGCAAATTGGAAAAAAAAACAACCCACCAAGAACTGAACTAAACTGGCAAGGATGATGTGTTCATGGGAAAAATACTGTCATTAAAGAAGCTATTTAAAGAATAGAGAGTTAAAATGTTTTTGAGACTTGAGAATCTGTGGCTCAACAACCTGTAGTTAGAGGACAGGGCTAGTGGTAATTTGAATGTGTGGGGCATTTTAGGTAAACACGAATATGTTTCTCTCTGTGAACAAACTAAGATCTCAGGACAATAATAAGAGGCAGAGACACAAGCGACAAAACACAAGTTTTTTTAAAACTTATATTATAAACATAATTGGATGATCAAGGAAAAGATCAAGCACACCTGAGCCCCACTGCCAATTGAACCAAAGTACCAAAATCAGAACACACACTGTGGCTGATCCTGTCCTTAACTTGATACATTTCAGAAGCTAACAATGGCACTGAAGTGGGAGTTAAAAATCAATCATGCCCCAATTTGGTAATGAACATTTTTAGTTAGCCGATAGTGGATCCCAAAGCCAAAAGCACAGGATCTGGCTCAAAAATAATCGTGCTTTGCCAGTTCAAAACACTGGGGACTCAATCACATCCCTCAGGACTGGAAGTGCATTCCTTTTGTGGCCCTAGGTCTCACACCTTGTTAAAATGCAATTTGGAAAAAGGGCTATGCTGAAATAATTATTTCAAAGTAAAATGTGAATACTATGAAAATTTCCATGCATGTCATGTGGTTTCATGCCACCCTTCACCGCAGAACTGGTAGGTCACGGCGGAGGGAAGTTTGAGAATCTCTGTGCTAAGCTATTGGACTTGGAATTACTACAGTTAATTACTACCATAGATACTTGCCTATAAGGCAAGACATTTCTGTCAATAAATCAAGTGTAAATCATCTCCTCGCCTTTTCTGTGGCTGTTCAGGCACATTGCAGCAGCTAGGAGAAGCCCAGAGGCCAGTAAGAGGACAATGCAGAGATAATTACAGGACAATCAATCTCCATGGCAATGGGCTCCAGAACAAGCTGCAGCCAAAGTTAACCTTTTCACTCCTCCTGAGAGAAAAGTGAGACAGGGCTCAACACTTCCATTTAAATCAAGCACACCTCATTCTCTTTGACAGGATCACACCCACCCTTCTGTACCCCCCCTTCCATTTTGCAAATGGTTGGCAGAGGTCTCATTTTCAAAAATGATGCAATCCTCATTTCCATCTGAACACTTAACACCCATGGAAAGCAATAGGTCTACTTCTGAATAAATAAGGTTGTACCTATATGTAGCTGCGCTTGCTCATGGTCATTTCTTTTTGCTTGTCTCTCCACTGTGAATTGAATTGCACACTCAATGTGCACCTTAAAGAAGGACTTGATTAATGGTTCTACTGGTATGTTGTTTACAGTGCACTTAACTCTGACAGTGTTTACAAAAAGGTTGTGAAGACCAAAATTTAAAAAGTTAATGAATAAAAATGTATCTTATGATCTTTTACTACATTTTTAATATTTGAGACTGTACAGTTCTTCTTAGGTAACAATTACTGGCAGGTTATTTTTCAGGATCTGGCCTCAGGTAAAAATCAGACAAAATTATAGTCTGACCCTCACCCAAGTTTAACACCCCCTTTTCTGAGGATCATAGAAAATTTCATAATTTTTGGCTCAAAACCTGCCCTCAACTTATCTGTGAGATTGACTTGTACTCAAGTATTTATGGTATTAACTATTCACAGTTGCCTAGCACTTTTTCTAGTGGCTGGTTTGTGGTTTTACTTCTGCACCAACTAAAAATTCCAAGCCTTTTTGGGACAGGAAACCATTGATTTCGCTATGTAAAATGTTCTGAATTTTTTTCCGTTCAAAAGTGATATATAAATGTTCTTAATAAAATACTAAATATAGTCATTTATCTACAGCACAATCACAAGTGCATCTATTCAGAAGCAAGTCCTACTGAGTTCAATGAGAGTTACTCCCAGGTAAGGGTATACAGGATTATAGTCCAATATTATCCACATTTACCTGCTTAGTAAGCTTCACTGAACATGGTAGTGAACATGGTGATACTTACTTATGGGTGAACATATATAAAATTGCGCTGTAAGGGTATTTTGACTGATATATACAGAAACAATCTTACAGAGAGTTTTTGATTATGCCACAGATATTCAAATTTAATGAACATTTACAAGCAAAGCCGCTAAAATTTGATAGATTTAGTATAAAATTAGTTTGTGGACCTCTGGTTGCTCCTTACTACCCATGCAGTAAGTTGCTCCTTACTACCCATGATCCTTACTACTCCATTACTACCCAAATATGGCACTATTTAAAACCCTCTTAAGCTTTTTCACATATTTGTGTACACCGCACAGGATGGATTTAATGATATGCTCAACATATGGCTGTGTTTACATCTAAATATCACATTAGTGCAGCGGTTCCCAAATTTACTGCTGCGGTGGCGCCCTTCATCCATGGCGCCCTGTCATGGCAGCATTCACATCTGTTTATCTTCAGTCAATCCTAACAGACTTCTCAGAACTACTTAAAATCCAATAAGTCAGTATTTTTGTTGTACTGGTGCTAACTAGTACATGCTTGACATGTACATGCTTCAAGAATTATTAGAACTCTTACAGTGACTAAATCAAAGCTTTTACTTTTTCCTGATGTACATAACTGGAAATGCAGACTTGGTCTGCATTTTATTTTTCTAAACAAGAGACTTTTAATGAGTAAGAGAACCATCTGGATATCATATACGGCCATGTTATTGTCACATGTTCAGCTTCATAACACTTTAAAGACTACCAAATTTATTTCAGCACAGCCCTTCATGAACTAGAGTTAATTTCATTGGGTGCATGAAGCTCTTCAGTTTCCATACTTTAATCACCAGATATTTGTGTTTGTCACCTAAAAAAATTTTGGTATTCTGGAATGGAAAGAAGAGACACAGAAAGGCTTCCTTTGGTCTCAGCCATCTCAGACAAACTGGTGCCAGATAGTAATTAATCATAAACAGGAGCAAAAAGTATTTAAAATCTGATCATTATCCCAGCATCATTGTCTGTCAACGGACCCACTTAGCTGGTCTGTGATACCTGGTATGATGATCTCTGGGACATCCAGAATGTTGCCAAATGAAGCAGTTTTACGATGCCCTCGTTTAGGTTTGGAAAAGGCTGAAAAAACATACACACACATACAATACACATGCAAACAACTACAGTGAAAACACAAACATTATCCAGAGCAACAAACTACACTTTTTACTTAAATTGGTTAAACCATAGTCCATGCAAAACAGGTCATGCAGAATGAACTGCACAGCTTTCCGTTCATGCTTAAAACTGTAAAGCACTTGTTAAAAGCCACACACAGAACAAGTCTAAACCACGTAACAGTACAACGTAATTAGTGATAGTTAGAAAACACAAAATTCAAATTGACAAAGCAGAATGGTAATGAAGGAGGGAACAACCAGAGAGTTCCAGCCTCTAGAGAAAAGAATACTGCACTGGTTCCCTGTACTTGCAGACTAATACAATGTATGCCCCCTTGGTGTGGGCCAGATATTCTCTCAAAAAGTATTGTTCTCATCAGGGTTACATATACATTTCTAAGCTTTCATGAAAGTTATTCTTATTTCTTTATTCTGACATTATCAGACTCAAGACTGTTGTTTGCCTTTTAATTGGAACCTGACTTTTATTAACAGTCTGAAAAGAGCCAGAATAAATCAGGAATTATAATATTAAACACCTGGTCACACAGATTAAGAAAATAAAATGACAGAACACAAGTATTTCCTGGAAATTAAATTTGCAATGTTAAACTTAGGCACAAATATAGTTGTTAATACAACCAGTAAACACGAAAAGGATGGATAAAGGCCCAAAAATTTATGCTTCAAGCTTCTTATTAAGAACAGGTTTGTGAAAGCTTCCTACTACTGGGAAGAAAGTACTACTACTTCCTACTACTACTTCTTCCTACTGGGCAGGAGGTCTGGTCTAGAGGGTTGAGCCTCCATCTGCCTGAAGATAACATCTGAAGGTCGCCAGTTCAAGGCTACCGGCACCATGAATGGCGAGACCTTGAAGCAGCTGACAAGCTGAGCCGAGTTATTCCACCTGCTCTTTGGAAGGAGCTGCTTGTCAGCCTGTGTGGGAGGAGGCCAGAAAGTGATACAGACCGCAAAAGTTCCACCTGAAATGTTGTGTGGTTCTTGAAAGATAGAACCTTTCTTTAATTGTAAAAATCCCTACGGGGATTTAAACAGCCTGCCTATGTAAACCGCCTTGAATAAAGTCTGAGGAGAAATCTGACGACCAAGAAAGGCAGTATATAAATACCTGTATTATTATTATTATTACTAGTATAGGTAGCCATTCCACAATAATTATTTCAATATACTGAGTGAAGACACATCAGTGCTTAGTGGAATCTGCCTGAAATATTCAGGCAAAAGCTACAAAGAGACATTATTTCTGAGCTAGGGTGTGAGACTACCAGAAAGGTCTGAACAAGGGACAAATCCTTTTTGTTTACTTCAAAGGCTATTCTCAATTATTTGTATAACAGCACAGCTGTAAGATTTGCTATTTCCTAGTAACAGAAGGAACAAATCTTTCATTTATTCTAGGCACAAGAGCTTTTGATGTATTCAGCGGCAGAATCTGAGCATGCTAAGAACACCATTTCCCTAAACAAGTGGTATTCAAGAAGTCTGGGGTTGGCAAGTTGCCTACCATAATTTTAAAAATACAGAAGGCCCCATCTCTAAATTTCTGCTGGAATGAACAATAGTTATTGATTCCTGTGCTTGACATTTTCAAAGTCAGTATTACTTAATCAGAGGCAGAAAAGGACAACCACAACAAATCCTAAGAACAAAATACTGCCGCTCATCTTATATATATATATATATATATATATATATATATATATATATATATATATATATATATATATATATATATATATATATATATATATATATATATATATATACACTCCAGTGACTGCAGGAAGCTAATCTGGTATAAAAACTCATGAGAAACCAAAATCTGCCCAGTATGTTTATTTATTGCATTTCTTCCTGTGAAGGCACACATCCTACAAATACTGTATTTATGAATAGAGAAGTCAAAAGTAATTTAAGAAATTTAACTACAATGGTTACTAAGTAAGTTTTGCTTACTAAGCCTTGCTGTTACGATTAGATTAGAAAATAAATCTCCAAGGCAGAGTTTTAGATGTACCACCTGCATGATGGAAGCTTGCATAACAAGTATAGGATCAAAATCTCACCAGAAATAAGAATCAGAAAAGTTGTTTCATTAATAAAATGCCTGTTTAGTCATTGCACATAACAGAGACAGAATATCAACCATTTTCCATAATATGACAGTGAACAGCTAAAATATATAGACTGATGAAATTACACCAGCTCAAACTAAATTTCTGTGATTGTAGCTTGTATACCCAAAGTCTGCAGATTAACACAAATGTCAGCTATGAAATACTTTTGCATATACAGGGTGGAGCCTGATTATCTATGGATTTTACATTTGTGGATCTGGCTCAACGTGGGTCCCCTGGACACAAGATGGGCCAGACTTGGCACCACCTGAACCCTCGGGGGGGGGGGGACCAGAGCTGTGCTGAAGCCAGCAGAGGCAGTGTATGTCCACCTACTTCCTCTGCAGGCTTCCGACTGGTATAAAAGTTAAATGTGAACATTGTTTATAAGCGCAAAGTTACTGCAGTTTCAGTGTAACAAAAATACTCCATGTTATACAAGGGAGCCCCCATATCTGTGGATCAGGTCCGTGGCCCCCCGTGCAGCGCTTGCATTCGACTGGACAGTTGTTTGCGGCCTCTGCTAGGCTCAGACTGAGCCTGACAATTTAAAAAAATGCGACTTCCAGTTTCTCCATGAAACTGGAAATGACATTTTTAATGCGTTAAAATGTATTAAAAATAAAAATAAATTTTTTGTGCATTAGTAGCTCCAGGGAAATCCTGTTGGGCTCAGAGGACCCTCCAAAGGCAAGGGGAACAGAGCTCCCCTTGCCTCTGGCGGGTGGGGCAGAGGTGTTTGCCCATATCCACGGTTTCCCGTAATTGCAGGAGGAGGAGATATGGGAGCATGCCTGTGTATTCAACAGCCCAATTCCAGCAAGAGAGAAATAGGCCAAGGGGAAAAAAATCCTCCTGCAGACTCATCATACCTCAGAATGGAGTCTGGAGCAGGAAAAAGTTGGTGCGCTGGGCCGGGGGCCCCCAGAGTCCCAAAACACCCAGTTCTCAGGTTTTCATCCAATCTGACAGCTGCAACTAACACTTTATTACATGCTTATGGTGACAATCGATTTGACAAACCAAGAAGCACATTTTCACCAGTTTCAACAAACTGAAGATTAGCTAAAATTCCCTACGAAGTGCTCCACATTTTATTTCACTGATCATATTTGCACTAGTTCCTCTTAAAGCACAAGGCACAAAGCCAGTTATGAACTTTTTGGGAAATCCCACTTCTTGACTTCCCCCTTAAGTCAACTCCTTTCAAATAACTTGCATCCAAAAAACCTCACTATCTTTAAATTAGTTGAATTTAAAATGCAGAGCTGATGTGCATTCCAGTTAAATGAAGATAATTGTATATTAAGGAAAAAAGAGACTGTATTCAGGCACAAGCAAACAATCACAGGTCTAATAAGAAACCCCAACAAATACATAAACAGCAGCACAATCTTGTACATGTTTACTCTTAGAAGTGAGTTTCATTGGGGTTTAATCTCAGGAAAGTATGTTTGGGATTGCAATCTTAGGGCCCAATCCTATGGGCCTGAAGTGCCGATGCTGCAGCCCAGTGCCAGCTGGGCTGGGTGCTGTAAACATGCTGTAAAGCAAGTCTGCAGCACCCTGAGAGTAAGGAGCACCAGCACTGGGCAGGAAGGAGGATGATGTGAAGCCACCAGGGGCAAACAACATTGCAGGTTTGAGGCAGAAGGAGGCATTCCGGAGTGGGGGAGGGACCTGACCAGGAGAGGAGGTGGTACCAGTGGAGGCCTCCTCCACCAGATCCTATGCCTCATGTCGTGCTGCAAAGCCCAACATGGAGCTTTTCCCATCAGCGCTGGCAAAATAACTGGTGCAGATGCGAGTAGCCCCATTGCAGGACTTGGGGCTTTTCTTGGGGGTGGGATGGGGTGGAGGAACCAATATTCCCTTTTCCTAGAGAGACCACTGGTGGCTTCCTGGCGCCTGCAGGATACAGCAATCACCATTTTGGCACTGCTGTTCCTCCAGGCACTGGTGAGTATAGGTTTGGGATGCCTGTATATTTATATCTCATTTATTTTAAGGGAACTTTTAAGGCAATTTAACTGAAAACCACATTGTGCCCATTCTAATGGCTTTTCAGTGGGAATGTTCAATTTTTTCAGTGGGGAAAAAATTAAAACAGCATCACAAATATGCAGTTTTTTCATTTGGGACAAAACAGGAAAAAAGCTTACTTTTTGTATCAGGGTAAACAATACTGACAGTTGTTAAGGTAAATCTAAGTTTTGATTCCTTTAAAGGAGATCCTGTTGTAAGGTAAATACTATGTATTGAAGTACATGCTGTATCCTCTTGTTTAGCTCTTATTCATCTGAATGCCATTTTGGCTTCCACATGGCTAGCTGTGTAGAAATTTTAATATTATGCTATGTTTACCTGTCGGAGCAACAATTCTTGCTTCTATTTCAGACATATCAGCACTCATTCGCTTGCTTTCTCCAGAAACAAGAGTTGATTGTGGTCGCCCACGAACATCTGACAAACTCTCCACGCTGCTACCTCGAGAGGGAGGTAAACTCAAACGGCCAGACTCTCCCTTAAAAAAAAAAGTTTGAATAATTCAAAAAATGCTAATTTTTGAAATCAGTGAGCAAACCAGAATTCATGTAAAAAAAATGTAAAGGTAAATTCCTATTAAAGTTCTTAAAATGACATGACAAAGTCCATAACTACTGCTGTTCCACAGAAATGGCAGAGAACAAACTTATACCTTCTCCTAAAGGTATAAACTAGCAGGTAACACCACCCTAACAAATGCTGGTGCAGCATGGCCTCTGCTATATCCAACACTTAGAAGGAGCAGGCTGAAGGTCTCCTTGGGGTAAGGAGCTACCCCCTTACCCAAGTAATGCCCCAGCCTGCCCCTGCCAGCCATTTAGCTGGGGAAGTTTGAGCAGCCCCATGTAAGGCTGCCAGGCCCGGAAAGAAGGGCAGGATATGGCAGAGGAGTCTTCTGCTGATCCTGCTTCCTCCCAGGCCTGATCTGCCCTCGCTCTAGCCTCCTCTGCAGCAAAGCACCCCTCACTGTCTTTGAACCACACTCCTGTCACCCAGCCACCGCCTGATGCAATCTTACCTGTACTATCCAGTGAACTGCCTGGATGCAGCATCAGCAGGGTGGCACAAGCCTCTTTGCCAGTGCTGCTTACTCCCTGGGTGCACAAATATGTCTTATGGCATGTTTGCTACACCCTCCGCCAGACAGGGAGTGCTGCACCAGCGGATCTTCCAGTTTGGATTGTGCTCTCACTTACTTAAGTCCTGGACCAAATTTTTAAAAAAACCAGTTTGCAAGTCTGACAAAAAATTATTTAAGTACACTTTAGACAATTTCAATTTCTAATTCAAGATGGTCATGAACTTCTCTGAAGTTATCATACACATTCTTACCGATTGTTTTGCTGAATTTTTCATTTGGGCCAATTTGGATTCTAAGCGCTTAATGGTGTCATTGGTAGCAGTTCCTTGAAAGTCATTTGGTTCCATGTTAATGTCGCTCTTGTTACTGGTATTTGTGGAAGTCATATCCATGAACGAGCCTATAATTAAAAGTATCCTGCCTTTAGTTGAGAAGTCACTTGCGAATAAACTGAATTTATTTTTCTATTGGTTGCATCCTAATACCACATGTTTTTAAAAACACTTTGAAAAATACATGTGGTAATGCAGCTTAATATGCAGTATTGCTAAAGCACTAGACCTCTTTCTGCACGTGAAAATCAAATTCTCTCAATATGGTAAAATGCAAAGTCATTTTATTTAACAGCATGACAGGTAGCTTGATAGAACCCAGGTTTGGTATTACAATCCTCCTGCCTTTAGGAGGTTTATGTGCGACACATGTATTTAGCTAAACTCAGGTTTTATCATAGCACAGTCTGCATGCTTGCAGCTTTTAAAATATGGATGGCAAATTTGTTACTTTTTCCATTCCATTGTGTGTGTGTGTGTATGAGGTCATGGTGGGTAGGTACTAAACCATGTGGGCAATATATCTGAACAGGAAGTTGGCTTTCAGATCATTTCTCAGTTCATGAAGTTGCCAAACCATTTCACAATAACTTTCAGTTAAAACGACTTTATACAAGTTTGCTGAATTATTGCACAGATTAACAATGAAAAGGAGAGTTTACATCCCAATGCTCAATTGTAGTTAAAGACTTCAGCCTAAGTCCTGAAAACTGAATCATGTTTAAGATACCATTCATCAGTGAGACTACTCAGTCATAACAAACCTGTTAGCAGATCTGAGGGATAAAAGCAGTCCCTTACACAGCAAACTAACTTTTAAGATTTTTACTGTAACAAGGAGAGAACTGCAGTCATTGTTACACACAAGCAGAAAACAAGACAGGAAAAGAAGTCAAACGAGAGGTCTAGTAACAGTGGGTTCCACTATCCTAAAAGTCTTCAAACTCACTCCCCCTACTAGTGGAGGCCAACATTAACATACACCTGTTATTGTATAACTGTAGCTCACATGCTGTTGCCTTGCAACAAAAGCCAAGTCCCATTCACCTTAACAGAACTAGCTAGGTACAAATCTCTAACAACTTATTTTTAAAAACTAGGCACAACGGTTGTTCCACATGGTCTGAAAAATATTTGAATAGCATGTTGGGGAATTATTTCTTGATTCACATATAATATACTGGCTCAACACTTTATCCAGTAAGGGTGTCTAATTTTGGAGTAATAGCATTAACCAATACTTTCGCATTGGTATGAACTCCTTGGTCTACTTTACTGCTAGCACAGCACTGGAAACTTGAGATGCAATGCCAATGAACAGTACTGAGTTCAAGTGTGCATTTTTTTTCTATTTTTGCATCATATTATCACCTGCTTATGCAGACTGACCTGTACTAGTGGCAGAGTTGCTTTGGCCTTCATCAGAATATTGACAAGGATACTGTAGAGGTTCATCGGCTCCTGGAAAGTACTACAAAGGAGTAAAGGAGTAAAGATCTTAATGATGAACAAATTCAAGTGGATAAAGTAAAAACACTAGGAATAATATCACTATTCCTTGCAAGTGGCCTTTTACAAAAATTTAAAGGACCCAGGTCAGGTGACCTGCTAACCCAGATTTTATGTATCCAAACTCCATAATTAGATACAAAGTCAGGGAATTAAGTCAAATCATTAATTAAAATATTAGGATTTCTTGGGTTTGTTTACTTACCTCACAGCCCAATCCTATGCATGATTACTAGGAAGTAAGTTCCATTAGATTCAATGGGGCTTACTCCCAGGAAAGTGTGGATAGGATTGGGCTGTCAGGCCTCAATTCTATTGGGGCCTTGCACTGCCAGAAGTAGCGCTCTGTCAGTCATGGACAGCTTTAAGCCAAATGAATCAATTGCCTCTAAGTGGACCCTGCGCCTAACTCCCTCCCCACACTGTTCCGTTCATCCCATCACTTTCCACGTCTTCTGCATTTTCTTGCTCCCAAGGAGCTAAACTTTTCAGGTATTACAGTACGATACCTATATAAATGTGCATATATAAAATATTAGCTACACACAAAAATATATTGTATACCTGCATCAAATGTATCATTATTTTGACAATTTCCTCCATGGAAGGTCTTTGTGAGGGATCTTTAGACCAACAGCGAGTCATCAAGCTCTCAATAGGCTTTGGTAAATTTTTAATTAGTGGTGGCCGAGTACCTACAAGTAGACAGACAGTTACCCATTTTTAAAATATCCATTAAATTCACATGCAATCAATTTTTAAGAATTAAATACACTTCTAAAATTTATTAACTAGTTTTGATTAAAGCCAAATAACAATACTTGATCATTTAGGAAGACAGATTGAGACCAAATAGACTTGTAGCTTTATTCTGCCCCCCCCCCACGCCATTCAAACATACTGAAAAATTTCACAGGAGTGAAAGCAGGAATTTTTCCCCTTTACTGGAAAATGAATTCAGAATGGTACAGGCACATAAAATGAGGAAAATGTTATGCATCCTCTAAAGGTTCAATAGGATATTTATTTTCCTGCACTTTTAGATTGTCAAATTACTCCTCAAGCAGTCCTGTAAAATATTCAGACATTATTCTCCCATCCTCCCTATACATGAGGAACAGACACAAGCATGACTACAGGACCAGGAACCAAGTATTAGGCAAATTCTTCTATGTTGGGCTCTGCCACTTATAAAAATGTTTCAAAGTACTAATCGCTGTGTGCAAAACAACCCATTAAGAATTACAAATCATTCTTTATGCATAAAACTGTTACTGAGCAAACACAACGTATTATACGTTATGATTTTTTTCTTCATACTATGTAAAGTGCCATACACATAAATTGCATTCTATAAATATTAAATTAAATGGAAGACTGATTTGATGAAATCAAAATATTGACTTTTTGAAATAGAGGGCCATGATTAAACTACAGGTACATTATAATTCCCTGTTAGTTTACATGATAGCCCAAC
Organism: Tiliqua scincoides; assembly: GCF_035046505.1. Taxonomy (NCBI): domain Eukaryota; kingdom Metazoa; phylum Chordata; class Lepidosauria; order Squamata; family Scincidae; genus Tiliqua; species Tiliqua scincoides. The sequence continues at coordinate 185,640,468 of NC_089821.1, forward strand.
TATTGCTTGTATGTCTTATACAACATAGAGTGGCCCCAAGCATGCAGAAATTACTTAGGGCACAGCATTAAACCTGAATGTGGTTCAGAGAGGGTTTTTTTATTAAAAAAAATAAATTTGTTGGTAGTTTTCTTTCCAGTGAACCAGAATCTGATATCTCTTAGTTGCCTTGTACCAATCCCCTAAGCACAAAAAGTAGTAACTGGTTCAAAATCCAATTTTTATCTGACCCAGTTACCAAAATACTTTTTAAAGTCAGTTTCCAACTGCCAGCGCAGACTGCAGGAAGATTAACTGCCCATCTGTGGCAGGCAGGGAGGCGACTTCTGCATGACTCAACCACATGCTCCCCCTACAAAATTTCACTTACCATTGTGAACTGCCCACATGATTCGAAAAGCAGGACCACCAATCTCATCAAAAGGTTTTCTACGAGTAATCACTTCCCAAAGAATAATACCCCAACTGAATACATCACATTTTTCACTGTAATTGCTACCTGAAAAAAAAGGTCATTGATATAATGTTTGCTTTTGTATTTTACTGCAATCATACTAAATGAATCTTTTTGAAGATAGGTTACCATTGCCATGGTAATCATATTTGTGAAGTATACATTTACAGTATTTGTTTTCAGGTGTAATTTATGTGTGATGGCCACCAACTTAAACTATAAATCTGAAGGAACCACTTCAAATAATCATTTAAAAACATCTCAAGTCCATTGTCCAGATTTTGCCAACACAGAAGAAGTCCTCTGTGAATGCAAACCTGCAATACATGAGCAAAAATAACTGAGTTAAAGTTTACCCTTCCCTTCCATACTAGAAGCACTGAATAGAATGAGTAAGTTGATGAAAGGTGTAAATGTGGAAAAAACTAATGAACAGCATGTGTGCATGCTGATGGTCTCTTGTACATAGCTATCTGCTTGGTCATTTGTACATGCATCCAGTCATTGGAGCGTGTTCTCCAGCATTTGTATATAAATGTTTAATGTGGACTTAGCTTCTGCTGAAACTGGAAAATATAAATTGTTCTAAGCATTCCATGACATCTTCTTTTGTGACAGCTATGAGCAGAGAATGTTTATGTATTCAAACTGAGAAAAGAACCAAATATATTCCCTCTGAATATTAATTCCCTATGTTTTATTATTATATTGCTTAGAAGAAACTGAAGTATTGAGCACAACTTTATCCCTTCTATGGGGTTATTAAGAACTTTAGTGTGGTCAAACTGGCATGCAACTGTGCTGCAGTGTACAAACCTACACATATGTATTTCAATGCCATTCAAAATGACATTAAACAGGTACACAAACATAACCATTTGGGTGCAACAACTGCAGGGCTGAGAGCTGGTATACACAAGCAGGCTTGTTACTTAGCAGACAAACAATTCTGATCAAGAAACCAGCCAACTATTTGGCACTGTGGTAATACTAAGACTATGAACACAGAATATAAGTTAACCTTCCTAAACAAATGTTTTAAACAGACTTTTAAAAAACATCCCCACCCACGTTTCATAGCAATAATCAGCATTTATACGCAACAAGAACAACTGCACTTGTGGAAATTTCATTACTGAATTTATTAGAAAAACGGACAAATGAAAATGCTTGCAAAATGCACAGGAACGCATCGTATTACATTCTGAATTACTGTTACCTTCAAAAACTTCTGGTGCCATCCAAGCAGCACTTCCCTTATTGTTGGTCATGTGTGTCTGAATATCACAGGCCGTACCAAAATCACAGATTTTTAAAACGGTCCCCCCTGCCACCAACAGCAAGCTGTCAAACAAACAGAAAATTTAGAAGTCTTGAACTATTACACTAAGGGGAAAAAAGGTTAATTTTAGACAAATGTCCCCAACTACATTCATACTTAAATCTATAGATTTCAATATATAAATATATAATACAAATAGAACGTGATTGTGAAAAATAATTGTACTTTTGGGTATATAAAGATTGTGAAAAGTAGTTGTACCAAGAAATCTGTTGCATTTTGTTCTTAAATAAATCACCTCCAGTGTTTTGCAGCTTTATTTGGATAAAAATGTAGTAAGAATTCTTAAATCACATAAACAATGAAAAACATTCTATGTCTCCCATCTCTATGTGAAAGAAACAATTTGCAAGTCTTTCACAGGCGAGAGCATAATATGTTAAAAAGGAACCCAGAAACACACTTTGTGTTCTTGCAGGAAAAGCCAGGCCTCCCAGCATCAGGATTAGAAACAAGCTTTGCTCCACTGCAATGCTGTCACTAAGTGCAGAAGATCTATAAAAGGCATGAATGGTAGACAGAAAATAAAGGAGTGCACCTGTCATTTCTGGCCCTATTGTCCAGCTTTTGCCTCTCCCCCAATAATGCTCTCTGGAAAACATGGATGTCCTGGAAAATCTTTAGCTGACTTATATCAACTGGGATCTGATTTAACACATTCGTTTTAACTTCTTTTTAGATCAAGGGTCTCCAAATCTCAGCCCGGGGGCCAGATGTGGCCCATGACAAGCCTCTATCTGGCCCGCAGCAAGCCTCTGGTCCTCAATTGAATGTGACCAAAGCTGTGTTCCAGTTGCGTCTGGAGGGTGTTCCGAGGGCCACGGTCGCCATGCACCTCACCTCAGAATGCCTTCTAAAGGTCTAAAAACAACGTTTCCTGGTTTTCCTGAAAAGCTAGAAGTGATGTTTTTGGGCTGTCTGAAGGCCTTAGGCTTTCTGATGTATTTATTTAAATTTTATATTTAAAATTTATTTTTCTGGCCCTCGACACCATGCCAGATATTTGATGTGGCCATCTGGCCTAAAAGTTTAGAGACCCCTGTTTTAGATTGAAAAAAAGTATGCCACATTAATTTGATAAGCTGTATAGATGTTCTTCAAGGTCTTCCCAATAGCCAGAGGTAATTAAAAATTTGATTGCTTTTTTAAAAATTAGCACATGTGACTTAAATAGAATAATAAAGCCAAGCTTTATTTGGAAGGTTTTTATGAGAAAACTTTTATTTTAATATTTTAAGAGAGGGCAACTCAATCGCCTATTTTGTGGTTGAAAAGCAGTATAATAATAATAATAATAATAATAAGAATAATAATGGCATACACTTCCTCATACTGAGCAAATTTTAAGGAAAAAATGAAAGGGGAAAGGGAAATCAATGCACTGATATTTTTATTGGTTCTTCTTTTATTGGTTTTTTATTTTTTTATTTATTTATTGGTTTATTATTTTTATTGGTTCTTAAGTTTTTCTTCTATTCATAGGAGAAGATCTCGTCTGATCTCGGAAGCTAAGCAGGGCCAGGCCTGGTTAGTACTTGGATGGGAGACCGCCTGGGAATACCAGGTGCTGTAGGCTTATACCATAGTCTTTCGAGACTGAAGGTTGCCAACCATGTTCTTAAAATTGCACCTCCCTCTTTGTACTAATGGAAGAGCAACTTTGGATCTCTACACAGTGGCTTAGCTAATGATCGTGTAGCCTGGTGCCAAGCTCAAAATTTGCCCCGGAAGTGATGTCACAACCAGAAGTGATGTCACACCCAGGCTTTTTAAAAAGTGAAAATTGGGAGGAACCCACCTCTGCCCCCCAGCAGCTCACCACCCACTTGCTCTGCTGCCTCCCCCCCAGTCAGTGGCATAGCTAAGGCATCTATCTACAACCTGGGGTCAAAGAACATTTTGTAGCCTCCCTTGCATGACAAAATTAAATTTAATTAATTAATTAAATAAAAAGTTATTGGCTCCATGCTGTATCATAACATCTCATTGGCACTCAGAACAAATAGTCTCACAGGTCAGTTTGGAATTAAGCAAATCCACTTTTTGTTTCACAAGGCAGTTGTGTTTTCATTTTCTGGTTAATTGGCCATAACTTTTGATAGAAAAGATATTCCAGTGCGGTTTGTTTCATTGCATTCTGCATTAAATTACCTTTCCAGTGATATATAACATGATGGTATTATCCATATATACGAAGATTTTCACAATTTTGGTCAGTAGAGTCAAGCTCAGTTTGTTGCCCCCCAAAGGCTTGATGCCTGGTGCAACTGCTACCCCCTGCACCCCCTTAGCTACACCATTGTCTCTACATAAATACACGCTCCTTCTAGGGATGATCACTTGAAAAGATTCTGCCTTGCATTACTGCCTTTCCCTTTCCCTTTCCCAGTCTTGCTGGTTATAGACCCTTCAATGGGAAGCACAGAAAATGAAGCCTACCCCATCAGCACAGTTTCAGCCAGGGTTCCAACTGTTGGTCTCAACAGACCATGACAAACAACCAGTACTCGCACAAAATGGTATGAATGACACACATCTAACAGCAGCTAGCTTCTGCCCTTGGTCATATTTTCCATCAGCTTACTAGGGTTCTGAATGCAATTAGAAATGGAGTGAGCCACACCAATGCCAATTTTTAAGCAACTTTGTTCAATTTTGTAAAGCGATGGCTGCAACCTTTCCAGAAAGTTCACTTTACAGACTATCATGCCGTTTCAAGATATTACCAATCAAAAGTTCAAGTAAAAGAAAAACACTATAATATTAGTGCAGACCTCATCATTTACATGGTGTTTAAAAGTAGATGTTATACGTCAAAATATTCTTTTCATCAAGCAGAAACAGGCTACAAGATGCCCCAAACTGCAATTTACAGGGAGGAGGCATATATAATCCCCAAAAAACCTACTTTGGTGGTTTAAGGTCCCTGTGGATGAGCGCCTTCGGTTTCATGCTGTGAAGATACGCCACTCCCTGGGAGCACTGTAAACACCAACTCATTGCATGTGCAGCAGTATAATAAGGCAGAGGTTCAGCACCATGTAGGACTGGAAGACAAAGGTACAAACTAAAAAGAACTTTATTGCACATTACAGTAGATACAATGACGGGAACATTCTTATTCAGTCACATATGTAGAATATGCAGCAGAAATTATTTGCATCACTGCTTCTACATGGCTTCTTGAAAGCCAGCCTGCATCAAACTCCAGCCAGCGGGCTGGATCCAGCGCCCACCATGATCCTTTCCTCGGGGTAAAAGGAGATTACTGTTCTACCCAGGGCCCTTTCTTTGGTGCAGCAGATCGCCCCAACCTTTGTGCTGGCCAGCTGGGCATGCTTGGAAATCTAGGTACAAAGCCTGCTGAGGCAAGACCCCAGAAGTGGCTGGCTAGCGCTAAGTCTGGGGTGATCTGTGGCACCAAAGAGAGGCCTGCAGGCAGAACAGGAAGCTCCTTCTGTGCCAGGGACATCTTTACTGGCATGCAGCGGTCTCAACTTTGGAGATTGCTATCGTACGCCAAAGTGGGAAGCCATCTATGCCCATGCGAGACTAAATGTAATCCACTTACCATGCTTTCAACAGCTTTCACAGTAAAACATTGGTTTCAACAGCTTTGCGGTGGTGTAGGAAATGTGAATTGAATTATGTGCATCTAACAACCATTTCACCCCTGCTAACTGGGCCAGCAGTTACCTTTTAAAGGCATCCTTTTCGCCCCAGCATGGTGTCTTTTCCAGTGACTGTTGCTAGTGTCTCTTCTGCATTTTTTTTATTTTAGAGTGTGTGCTCTTTGGGGACAGGGAATAATTTACTGATTTGTTTCAGTGTTAACCATTTTGGGAACGATTCTGTTGAAGAGTGGCATATAAATATTCTTAGTATAATATTGTATGGTTATAATATAACCATAGCACAGACCATTCAAGATACACTGCACCCACTTTTTTGCCCAGTCAATGAAATCATATAAACTGCTTTGTATCTTTATGCATTAGCTGCCAGGACTAACAGTTACTAACCAGACTGAAAACTGACATTTTCAGAAACTTTGATTTTTTATTTTTCTTATCAAAAGGCAGTCAAAACAAGAATCCAGGTATATTAAAATAAAAAATGTTGGAAGTTAAATACAGTAGCAAAGCTGCCCCACCTGACTGCCAGTCCCCACCCTTTCTTATTAATAGAGATGTTTTTAAATGTTTTATTTTTTTGCAGATTTCATTTTATCCCCAAGGAGAAAAAGTGCAGAAAGCAGTGTTATGAGTTTTTATTATAAGGGAGCATTTTTATAAATTATAATTGCTTTAAAAGTGTTTCAAGTAGGTGATATAGGTGGTACAGTGTCAGCAGATTCAGCCATAGTCATTCCCCATGCACCCCCTCCCCCCGTCCAGCCCATTTCTTTTTGCAGATTTCCCAGTTTATTTTTTTGCAAATTTTGGGTGTGGGTCTTTTTTGTTTTGTTTTTTTACAAAAATGAGAAGTGCAGAACGCTGTGATGTGCTTTTATTTTGCTAACACCAAAAAAATCACACCTCTACTTACTGAACAGGCCTTGGCTATCTGGTACTGCCTCCCCCTCCTCCCTTCCTCACAAAGGTACTCCAGGAACAGAGACTCTACTTCCTAAGTGGTCTTTCTTGAGGGAGGAAGAGGAAAAAGTGGCACTGCAGAGCTGAGCCCTGTCCAGTCAGCCAGGGAGGGGGCTGGCAGACCTGACAACTTTGTTAACCAGGAAACTTGGTTAACTGGCATTCTGCTTGCTGCCCACTCACCTTGCTAGGAGGGTGGAGATGCCAATTCTCCAGTTATACTGTATTTTACTTGTACGGTTAGCTGTAATTTTGGAGAACAAATGTTTAATTGCAATCTCATATGTTAGTTTGCATTCCAGACAACACAATTCAGGAGATACTCACCATTATAGAGAGAGCCTCCTTCAGCATATTCCATAACAAGACACACCTTGGAGGGGTGAAAATCAAATTTTTAAAGTTAGAAAAAAAAACTCTGAGGGAAAGAAAATGTGCATTATGTTTGTAACAGGGATATTTATGAAATTCTCTCCATCCTAATTACCTAATCTAGTTACCAAAGCTGCCCTAGGAATCTGTCATTCCGATTTCTAACTCTGTAGAGACCACTGCTGAACACTGATAAAAACTGAAGGACAGCAGAGTATTATAGTGAGCCTTACGAAGCCCCGAGGCAACAACAGAATGGAACCAGGGAAATCTGATTGCTCCTACTTTATACTCAATGACAGCATATCCAAGCCTCTGGATAAACGAATACGACGATCCTAAATATAAGCACAATTGTGCTAATAAAAAGGAAAAGTGCAATTGATGCACATAGGCCCAATAAAGAACTACCACACAGAGATATTTTCATTTAATCCAACCTGAACTTTAAAAATTCTTATTTTTCTGGGAAGATCATACTGTGTTTTGAGTGGTTTAAAAAAAAAAGTTAAAGCAATCATTTAAGCCAGTGTTTCTCAAACTGTGGGTCAGGACCCACTAGATGGGTCACGAGCCAATTTCAGCTGGGTCCCCATTCATTTCAAAACAGTATTTTATTTTTAATATATTAGACTTGATGCTACCATGATATGTGACTGCGTTTGGGGAAATGTTACAGATCTGTACTTTTAACAAACTACTATATATATTCTTTTAACAATGATAGTAAATGGGACTTACTCCTGGGTAAGTGTAGGTATGGTTGCAGCCTAGGATGGTTAAAAATTTTCCTGCTTGATGGTATCACTTCTGGTCATGACATCACTTCCGGTGGGTCCTGACAGATTCTCATTCTAAAAAGTGGGTCCTGGTACTAAATGTGTGAGAACCACTGATTTAAACAACTCAAATAGAGCAATTTAAATAGTTACTTGGAATTAAGGTCCATTTAACTGAATAGGATGTACTCCCAAGTGTACCTAAGACTTCAGTCTAGGCCAGCATTTTTCAATGTTCGTCCTTTGCCATACCACTTTGCACGGTCTACCTGTTGGACATAGCATCCAAAGTAACTGGCAATGATGTAATCGCCAGTAACTTCTGAATTGGGAAGTCAGACGCAGTTCAACAAACACATGTAAGAGGCTCAGGGCAGACGGAAAGGCTTTTTGCTTTCTGCCTGCTGAGCTGAGTCTCCTATTACTGCTTGTCGTATTGCTTTGCTCGTCTCACTGCCAGGCAGTGGGGGTCTGGGGATCCCACGGATACTACCAGACACCACCTCAAGTACCACTGGTGGTATGAGTACCACTGGCTGGAGAAATGCTGGTCTAGGCTGAATAAGCTGAGTAACCTCTTTGATTTTTATTAGTTCCAAGTATATTAGGATTTCAAAAGTGTTACTTACCGGGTTCAAACATGCTCCATATAATTTAACAATATTAGGATGGTTCACTCGTGATAATTGTCGAAGCTGGAATTAAAAATAAATAAAAACGTGTTTTCAAAAGGCTTAATTCTCTGATAAAGTCAGTCTGGTTCTCATATAGACTTGATGCCCGACATTAAAAAGTTATCAGAACAGTGCGATGCTATATAATGTATGGATCTGTATGAAGAAAGTATTGCAGTCTAATTCTATCCTATGTTTTAGTTGTTGCAGTCTTATGTATAAGAGCTACATCATCCTATATAAAGAAGAGACACCAAATGTGCCCTCCTTCTACTGCATCTTGTTAGCAAGCAGCTCAGAGTACCATTGATGCTGCTGTTCTCTGCCAGATGCTGTCCCATGTCAGCATAGCAAGTTCAGCACTGCATCTAAAATCGGGTTGGCGACATTCATCTTTTTAGCAACTGCCCATTAGACCCATTAGACCCCTCTATTTATGCAGAAAATTTGAAGGGGAAGGATATAGGGGACCTATATTTTTCAAAAGTACAGTCACAGTAATACTCCAGTAATACTCTGAGCACCCATACAAATATACAGATTTTTAAGACTAATTGCACCTTTAAGACTAATTGCACCTTAAGACTCAAATAGTAGTCTTAAGAAAACATCTGTTGCTTTCTCAATTCTTATATAAGCAAAGCACACCACAATCCATGGGACAGCATCTAGAGAGGTTCCACTTCCCCTTGACTTGAGAATGGCTCCCTCTCTTGAGAGTTTTTGGCGAGGCCTGAAGACCTTGCTGTTTAACCAAGCCTTCTGACTTCATGGCCTTTTTAACATCTTTTATACATCTTTTAGTTGCTTTTTTACAGGCCTGATTCCTCTAAGGACTGCTGTTTTATGCTCTTTTATTCTGACTTTTATCTGACTACTGTTTTTATGGGTTCTGCTAATGTGTTTTTAATATGTTTTTATCTGTTGTGAAATTATGTTTTAATCTGTTTTATATGTTGTTAGCCGCCCTGGGTCCCTTTGGGGAGAAGGGCGGGATAGAAATAAAGTTTTATTATTATTATTATTATAATAAAGGAGAAGAAGAGACAATATTGTTATGCAAAAATTATCATGCAACTGAAATATTCTGCCTCTGAAAGTCTATCTGGTATTTGTGAGTGTTAGAATAAACATAAAAGCAAAACTGTACCTCTACAATGAAGGCTTTTCGTTCCGATTCACTTTCTATTTGTTTAATGGCCACATCTTTTCCTCGCCACTTTGCTTTGCAAACCACTCCAAAAGCTCCTCTTCCAACAACCTAGATGAAGGCAATTGAAAACTGCCAGATAAATATTTCCACAAACAAATCTACACAATCTCCTTTAATTATTTTATTAACATTATAAAATAACACAACTAAAACACACCTTTATGTTCTCAGAAAAGGCTACACAACTTTTGTGACTTTTGTGATGAACATAGGCAGCCAGCCATTTGTTGTAGCCTGTAAGTTGCCTGACAATTTTTTTTAAATTTGAAGTAGGCGACCAAAGGAAGAGGTTTATTATAAGAACAGCCCTGCTGGATCTGGCCAAGAGCTCATATAGTCCAGCTTACAGTGGCCCACAAGATGCCTCAGGGAACACTCAAGACCACAAGATACCTATATCCTGTGGCCACTCCTTACCAAATCCCTAGAGGCCACTTCACATGGTGGATGACCTGCATTTGATTTAGCTGATCAACAGGCCTGTCTAGAATAATAACCATATCTACATGTTGTGATGTTTGGGCTTCTGCTGCTTGTATCTCCATCCCGATTTCCTTTAACTGAAACCTTGATGTAAGGGTCAGTAGGAAAGAAGCACCTTGGAGACAATTTTAAACCATCATCATTACAGATAAACTGCATAGCCAGGTAGACAGGTAACTCTGTAGATTGCTCATCGCCTTTGGCTGGGCAACTGAAGAACAATACTTCCTAACCAGCCCATTACTGAGACTGACACAAACCAGCCCATTCAGCCCACCTGATCAGGTTGCAGATTTGGTTGAGATGACGAAGTGGTCATAAAATATTCAATTGGATGGGACAATTACCTTGAACCTGGGCTTGTGTGCATTGTGACCTGACTCCCTGAGAAAGAATCTGTTCATGACTAAAGTTGCACCTGCCTTCCTGTATCAGAGAGGTTTAATGGCATTCAAAACTGGAACACAAATCTTGGTTGGCAACCTTCAGTCTCGAAAGACTATATGGTCTACAGCACCCGGTATTCCATGCGGTCTACCATCCAAGTACTAACTAGGCCTGCTCCTGCTTAGCTTCCAAGATCAGATGAGATTGGGCATGTGCAGGGTATCTGAAAAAATCTTCCATTCAGGCACTGACTAGCTTATTTGCTCCTGGGATTGTGCAGGAAAAAGGGGGAAATGGGGAATGTTGCTTGGAGTAATAAGTTGCTTCCTTCACCTCAGAAAGAATTAAAGGAATGAACAAAGAGACCCCATATATACATATTTGAATAACGGATCTCTCTGACCTGAGTGATTAGCTTGCAGGACTAGAGAGACACAACCCTGTACTCCATGATGAAGTTATTAGTTTCACGTCGAAAGAAACTGTCATAAGATAACCAAATGTGATCAGCATTATGGAAGAGAAAAGAAGAGACATTGGTCTGCAACCCAAAGTCTTAATGGTTTCACAACATTTGGCTACTGTGACTTATTATGGTGTGAACTTTTAAACACACATAACGTGTACATGAGAGAAAACTACAGTACTTCATATGTGGATATTCTGTGGAGTGGCCAATGACATGGCTCAGTAGTTTAGCAGGGAAGGAAAAGGAGACAAGAGTGAAAAAACAGGCAAACTTTATTGTGGGTATAATTTACAGTAAAAGGGAAGGGGAATCTAAATAAAGCACTGTAATGTGTCTTAGGGCGCTATCCTAACCCCTTATGTCAGTGCTTCCCAGCACTGGCATAGTGGTGCCAATGGGCCATGTGCTGCATCCTGCAGTTGGATGTCACTCACGGAGGCCTCCTCAAAGTAAGGGAATATTTGTTCCCTTACCTCAGAGCTGCACTGCCCTTATGTCAGTGCTGGAAAGCACAGACATAAGGGGTTAGGATTGCGCCCTTAGTCGTTCATAGAGGTGTTCGAAAATTGTGTTATTTATCTTACTCAGAAATAAGGCTACTGTATTCAGTAAGACTTAGGTTGTAAACCTATCTTACTTATTGGAAACAAACATTTCTAACCATTCACTCACAACTATGTAAGCAGTTGCTAAAGGGTAGAGAAGAGAGAGAGAAGGGAGAGAAAATCCTTAAAAAGGAAAGTTGAGACATAATGGCACAGGCATGGAGGGGGACAAGATGGGGGAGACCTGATATTAGATTGGAAGGTTTGGGGTGCACGAAAGGAGAGAGAAGGAAAAGGGAGAAAGGTTCAAAAATAGCTTTACACATACAGAAAGAAAATGTTCTGGTTCAGCACTCTCCTCCCCTCTACACTTCCTCTCTGTCCCAGAGAGTGAAAGGAGAAGCAGTGGAGGCATGTAGGTGGACAGAGATGAGTGCCCCCCACCAATCTCCTGCCTGCAGTAACACCGTCAGTTGGCTTCATGGATGGGGCAGACCCTGCCCATAGGAATAAAAGGTAACCATTCACTTAAATTTGAAAAATTAAAAAAGAGGTACTCAGGAACACTACTGGAGTGACGGTTAAACCCTTTCCTTGTCAGCCAGTGTTCCCTCTAAGGTGCACAGACGAGTAACTGCATACCTCCCAATGAAGAGCTCGGCAAACTGGAAACTCAGCAACAAAGTCATTGCCAACATCTGGAGGTTGCACTGTGATGCCATGCAGCCGCTTAAGGGGTCTGCGCATTAGCAGACCCCTTACAGGGAACACTGCTGGTAATACCAGACATTGGGCTCAATTCTGCTGCAATGTACATTGCCTGATCCATGTTTCATGTGTGACATAATGCTCGGAGAGTGTGGTGAAATGTTGGATACTTGTTTCCTTAAGTTAATAAACCTGTTCAATTACAATAATATGGGGAACTGAGACTTAACAGATATAAATATCTTTTAGATTAATTGGGCAAAAGACATAACAAATCCAACAACTTTAAAATGATAAAATTAGAAGGACAATTGCTGTATGCAGTTACATGCAAAAGGTTCAGTGAAATGTCACTTCTCAGACATTTCCCTAAATCTGCTTTCAAAGGGCATGTTCTACTTATAGTCTTCCTTCTGCCCCATGAATTGGACAAGAAATCCAATTTCTTGGAAACTTCCGTAAGTGGATACCAAATGATGCCAGCTGCAGCTCCACCCATATTTTCTGTCAAGCCTTGTCCCTGTAGTTGGGTGACATATATGGAGGAAGAAGAACATAACGAATCAAAGATTTTTCCCCTTATGCCACCAATGTCCTTAACCTACTTATGTCCTTAACCTACTATTACCCAGTCCAAATCAGCTTGGCACAGCAAAGTCCAGATCCACAGGCTTAAGGCTCTGCCAGGCAGCTTCTCATTCAGTTGACAGTTGCCCTCACATCAGAAACTGGGAGATCACCATCATCACAACGATGCTGGAAGCTACTTTAATGCAGCATGATATTTAAGAAAAAGTAGCCATCTCTTCACAAATGGAAAACTGAACTGAAGCTGAGAATTGGAGCTAAGTTAGAATGCCACTTTCAGTTATTCCACTGATTATGCTTTTAGTCCATAAAAACACAAGATGCAAACTAGGCACCATAAATCATGCTTGTATTTTGCTGCTTATGTACATGTGATGGAAAGCAGCAGCCAAACTGCACAAACATGCAAGTAGACACGTGCAGAATATCCACACATAACCATTTACAAATAAGTTATGAGTCTTCTTCACACTCTTTGGAAGTGCTTTTCTAAATGGGAAAAACACTGCATAAAACTGGTTGAATGAGTTCACACCTGCTGTGAGACAAGATACGATCTCAGCCATACCTCTCTGACCCTTAAGTGTCATCCCTTTTTCTAAGAATATAAACCCACACAAAGGCTTTCAACATCAAATATCGCATCTTTTAAGGAAGAATTCACATCTGTGGGCCCAACCCTATTCAATTTTCCAGGGCCAGTGCAGCTATGCCAAGGGGGCGTGTGCTGCATCCTTTGGTGGGGAGGCAGTCACAGAGGCCTCCTCAATGTCAGGGAACACTTGTACCCTAACCTCTGGGCTGCATTGTGGTTGCACTGATGCTGGAAAGTTGTATAGGATTGGGCCCTCAGATGTCTAAGAGCCCAATCCTATGCCTGTCTACTCAGTCAATGGGGTTTACTCTCTGGTAAGTGTGGATAGGATGGCAGCCTAAGTCAGAACTGAAATCTTGTAGCCCAAGTGCTGCAAAAATAGTTTTTGTAGGGCTGAGATCCCCCAAACGAGTACAGTATATATGATGTTGCTGTTCTCAAGCCCCAACAGGAGCCATATACCAACAGGCCTTGTTATAAGGCCAACACAATAGGGTTATAATACCCCAAGTATCTTTCCTTTATTTTGAATGGGGGGGGGGGAAGAGGAGAAAGAGAAGCAGCAGCAACTTCCACGTAGGCTGGAGCTTAGGCACTTCTTGCAAGAGTCAGGGCACAATCCTATGCAAGTCTACTCAGGAGCAAGCCCTGCTGTGTTCAGCGGGGCTTGCTCTCAGGAAAGGGTGGCCAGGGCTGCAGGCAGCTGAGTGGGTGGTCTTGCCCTGGGACCCCCAGTCCCAAGTGGAGCCTACTCGCGAGTAGGCCTCCCCAAGGCAGCCCCCCCACCAGCGGGGACTCACCTCCTCCACCTCGATCTCTTTGTAGTCGATCTCCTCGAAGTTGAGCACCGGGGGGGTTTCAATCATGTCTGCGGAGCTGGCCGAAGACATCCCTCCACTGGCGGCGGGGCTGGAGGGGGGGGGAGAGGCGGGGCGGTGGCCCCACCGCAGCTCAGCGACGGCGAGGGGGGCAGGAGGGCCTGGCGAGGGCACCCCCTGGGCCGCGGGGAGGCCTCATGCGAGCCTCTTCCGGCCGGGCTTCACCTGGCTCGGCATCCTGCCCCCTCGGAGGCCAGGGCCGCTCCTTCCGCCCCGCTCCCGGGCGCCCGCAGGCCGCGGCCTCTTCTCGCCCGGAGCCTGGGAGTCGCGTCGGCGGCTGCGCGCCCCCGGCAGAGGAGGCGCTGCCCGCAGCCCGGCTCGCCACTCGGGGCCGCTGCCCGGGCCGGCCGCTCTCCCCCTTTCGCCGCTGCTCCGCAAGGGCGCCTCACTGAGGGGGCCCCGCCGGAGCCATCGCCGTCCGGCAGCGGGAGGAGGGGCGCCGCACCGCCAGCTCTGAAGCGCGCCTCCCTCTTCCTGGAGCTGCTCCGCCCGCCCGCCCGCTCGCCCGCCGGAGGCTGCCGCAGTCCCCTGGGAGTAACCCCATGGACTCGAATGGGGCTTCCTTCTGGGCAGGCTCGCAGGCGGCTGGCCTCTGAGGCTGCGCTCCTAGCCACGCTTTCCTGGGAGGAAGCCCCATTGACTGGAATGGGACTTACTTCTGAGTAGACATGCATAGGACTGGACTCTGAGGCTGCGCTCCTAGCCACACTTTCCTGGGAGGAAGCTCCATTGACTAGAATGGGACTTACCACTGAATAGACATGCACAGGATTGGGCTCATAGGGCACAGGCCTATCCAATTTTGGGGGACCCACCACCCTCCTCTCTTCCACCCCAATCTCTTTGTAGTCAGTTCTGGATTGAGCAGTGGTGGGGTTGCCATCACGCCTTCTGCAGAGCCTGCATCCCTTCATTTGCCTGTGGGCGGGTGGAGTGCGTCTCAGCCAGTGTTTCTCCACCAGTGGTACTTGAGGTGGTGCCTGGAGGTACTCGCTGGACCCCTGGGCACCTTCGGCTGGGCAGCGAGACCAGGAACGCGACACAACAAACAGTGGCAGGAGGCTCCAAAGCATGCTTTTCTGTGCTTGAAAAAGCCCTGCCATCCACTCTGAGCCTCTTACTGCTGTCTGTCGCATCTGGTCTTCCAACTCAGAAGTAACTGGTGATGATGTCATCTCCAGTTACTTCCAGTGGCACTTTGAAAAGGTGGACCTTGTGAAGTGGTATGGTGGAGGGCACATGCTGAGAAACACTGATCTAAGCAGAATGGGCCTCCCACCAGGATATTTCTCAGCATCCCAACACTAAGGGAAGAAGGATCTGGCAGAGGCACCATAATTCCATTGAGCATGGCCATGAAGCACATAAGAACATAAGAAGAGCCCTGCTGGATCAGACCAAAGGCCCATCTAGTCCAGCTTCCTGTATCTCACAGTGGTGGCCCACCTGGCTTCCTCCTTGTCACCCACTTCTCCCTGCTGTGATGCCTGTGTCCCTTGTGGGCCAAGTGTAGTGCCCTAAGGAGCTCTGCTTCTCGATGAGAGAGACCCATCCTGTGGCAGAGGCTTTTGAGGTTTGAGGGGCAAAATTAATTCTATGACGGAGAGGGGGTTGCACCACCCTTTGTTCTCCACAGCACTGTGGGAGCTTTCCTGCTTCCTCAGGTGATGGGTGTATCACTGGTCTGCTGGCTGGTGCCACTATTTTCTGTGGCTGCTCACCATTCTGCCTCAGTGCTCAGCCCTCTTTTGAGCTTCCAATCATCCCCTGCTGCTTGCTGTGTTGCCTCTGATTGTCCCCATGTGCCCTTACCTTCTTCCCTGTCACCCTGCCCTCCTCTCTCTCTACCCAGAAGTGCCACAAGCTTTGGCATGGCAGCCAAGACTGAACCCAGGCCATGTGGTGTAGAGCCTCCCACTGTGAGAGGCTACACCTGCAACCAAACCCAAGCAGCTGCCAACGCCGAAGCATGGATCCCTTTGGCAAGCACCCAGGCATGCTCCAGCTGCGCTATCCTGGCCGGCTTCCTTGAGGCAGGCACTGTGAGCAGCAAGCAGGGTGATGCTCACAGTGCCTGCCTCAAGGAGGCTTGTCTATCCACTTTTTATCTTCTCTCCTTTGGCATTGTCCACTGTTTCACAAAGGCCCAATAGATCCAAGAATGGACAATGCCAAAGGAGAGAAGATAAGAAGTGGATAGATATGGGAGTGCCCCCATTTCTCTCTAGATTTCATGATGGAGAGGATTGTACTGTGTAACATTTATCAGAGAGGAGAATATTCACTTTCTCTCTGCATGTGGCAGCAGGTAAGATTGGAGCAAGTAAGATCCTAAGTACCATAGCACTAAGTAGGAGAGTGCTGGTGAGTGGGCAGAAAATGAAGTGGCTACTTCACTGTCTACAAGATTGCACGTGCGCTCTCTCTCTCTCTCTCTCCATGACAAGTAATAGTTACATTCAAAAGCAGCAGCAGCAATCTCTGCAGGCTCTTTGTCCATATCTGTCTGGGCAGTGCAGCAGGGAAAATTGTATTTTCTGTGCCCAGTCCTCACTACTGCCTTACTGGAACAGATGAGTGGGCAAGAGGTTGAAGTGGCAGCTGCTGCATGAGTGGCCAGTTCCACCACTTGCCCACCTGTCCTCTCCTAAGCACACTGGTGGTGGGCGTTGGGCCCAGCGCATTTTGTCTAACTAACACAATGCCCTTTGTGCGCACTTCTTTCTGTAGTAGTCTTTCTGTCTTTTATTTTTAAAAGTATATAGCTTGGGTTAAAACAACGGGGGAGGGGGAGTAAAGGGGCTTTTAGTATTTCAAACCTGCCATGGTTGTAATCTAGATCATGCAGATCACACTATTATTAATGGAAACACAGGGGGAGGAAGCTGACACCCTTGAGTGCTATTCCTTCTTCCAGTTCTTTTCCCAATATGTTCTGTATGCCATGGTAGGATTCCCCCTAGCCTGGAGTTTTGCTTCTTCAAGCCAGGCTGTTAATGGTCAGACCACAGCATGCTGACCTGGCATATACTGGAGACCTGGCTGAATGAAGCAGATGGAGTTAGCTCTGTCCACCAAGTTTCCTTGTACAGCCACTGGTTGAAGCAAGGTGGTTGGGGTTGTGGTAATCTACCATATTGTCATTGGCCTGTTGAGGTGTCCTGTTTGGCACTTGCCTAATTTTGAGTGTGTGCTAGTGGTGGATGACCAAGCAAGTTAGGGATTTTATAGGTCTACCACCTACTGTGATGCCCAACAACATCCTGACCATGGGATCCTGCAGGGTTCCATCTGTTTCTCTGTGCTCTTTAACATTGATTTGAAACTGCTGGAAGAAGCTGTACAGAGGTTTGGAATGCAGGGTCATTAGTATACAGCTGACACAAGCTCTACCTCTCATTTTTATCTGGGACCATGTTGGCCATGGAGGTTCTGGATTTATGCCTCAGTTGTGAAAGACAATGTAGGTTAATGAGTTGACATTTAATTCAAGCAGGATATAGGTGCTGTTATTCAGTAGGAAAGCTGATACTGGAAGGGAATGACAACCTGCTGAGGATAGGATAGCACTTCCCTTGAAAGATCAGCTTTGCAAGGTGCTCCAGGATCCAACTTTGCTGCTAACAGGTAGCTGTTGTGTCCTGGAGTATTTTTGTGCAGCTTCAAGCTGATGCACCAGCTGTGGCTCTTACTTGGACTTTAGGACTGCGGTAAATTTAACCCCTGCTAATTGGGTAAGAGGCACTTTTTCAAGTGGGTGCTCCTTTTTTTTAGCAGGGGGAGAGTAACTGGCCCTCCTCACCCCAGCAGTGTCTGTTCTAGTGGCTGTCTGCTGGTATTCATTTGCATCTTTTTAGATTGTGAGCCCTTTTGGGACAGGGAGCCATTTGGTTATTTTATTTTTCTCTGTAAACCGCTTTGTGAACTTTTAGTTGAAAAGTGGTATATAAATACTGTTAATTAATTAAATACTGTTAATTAAATTAATTAAATATTTGCAGACATGGGGCGAGGCCCCAATGGCACCGCAGGGATTGTGCTGCTGCCAGGAGCAAGGGGCTTTTAAACATATATGGGGAATCACACTGGTAGTTTGGGGGTTCTGGAAGGCTCAGAGAACCCTTTGTGGGCCTCCACACTGCTTCAAATAGCTTCAATCACTGATTGGAGCCCACTTCTGGGTTTTGAAATAATCAATACTTCCAAGAAGACATGCCTAGGATTGCACTGTGAGGTTTACTACAAAGCTGCTTATGGCTGAATAGCACTAGCGCTAAACAGTTGGGGGAAAAGGTAATTGTAAAAAAAAATATATTGATCACACACACACTTTTTTAAAAGTTCAGAATACAGATGTTTATTTTTGGACTACAATACTCCCAATGGTTGGCAACCTTCAGTCTCGAAAGACTATGGTATAAGCCTACAGCACCTGGTACTCCCAAGCGGTCTCCCATCCAAGTACTAACCAGGCCTGACATTGCTTAGCTTCCAAGATCAGAGAGCTGACCTTTGGGGAGCCTGCTTGTAAACTGCTCCATTACAATACTGTGGTCAATGCAACCTGCAGTTTTCGAAGTTAGATCTTAGATTTCTTCATTGTGGAAATACCATCTTTCTAAGAGTGGCACAGAAGGCCTCATTGCTGCTTTTTTGTGTGTGTGCATCATGCGAACATGTCCTTTTAGGCTTCCAAATGTGCTGGGGTGTTTTTCTTCTCAGCTAAAATATCAGAAACTCCTGTATTCCAGTGTATGCTCCCTGAAGAAACATACAGATGGATGAACTTTTATTGTGAATGCCATTCATATGAAAGGAAACCCAAAGAACTGACAGTGCTTGAACCACCATTTGCAATATCAGTTGAGCCATTCAAAAGCCAAAGTGTTTCCTCAAACATGCAGCTGTATGAACAAATATGAGGGGATTGATTTCGGCAATGTCTTGCCATAGCTTAGCACCATTTTTTTAATGAGATGGCCCACTTTTATAAATACAAATAACTTTTTGATCACATGCAGAGAGCTTCTCACCAATCAGGGTGAGGCTGAGAGCTCATTAGAGCAATCATGCCTGTTGTCCAGTGTTATAATACTGTACATTGATTCCAAATTAGGGATGGGTTGAGGCCGAGAGACTAGCATACAACAGGGATGTGCAGTGGGTGGTGAGGCAGGTGAGGCAGGTGAGGCAGAGCCTCCCCACTGGAGTCCTTCAAAAAGCACCACGACCGCCATGTAAGGTGTGCAAGCACTCATGACCCATGCACCATAGTGTGTGGATTGTGAGTGCTTGCACACCTCACATAGCAGCACTGCTTTTCAAAGGACTCCGGTGGGGAGGCTCTGCCTCACCTGCCTCCCCACCCACTGCATGTCTCTGTCTCACGGCCTCAACCCATCCCTAATTTGGAAACAAAGTCCTTGGCATACAAGTACCCGAAATCAGGATCTGGAAGCCGTGAAGGACCAGATGTGAGTTAATAAATGGAGGCTTGATCCAGAGAACAAGTACTGATGCTGGAAGGAATGTCAGTCCAAGAAGAGACTGCTGCTGCTCAAGCTCTAGGACACCTGTTTCATCATGCACATGCTTCTCTTGACCATTGGTTGTGATGCAGCCAATGTACTGGCATTCAGGAGGAGTGCAAAGAAGAAATGGAGTCCAGAATAACAGATAAAAGTTTTGTCAACATACAGATTAAATTTTGACATAATAAGGAAAGGGGAAATATAACCATAAAGAGGGAAAAAATGAGGATTGCAGAGCGTCATACCAAAGAAAACCTGCAGGTGTCACTGTTTAATGGAAACCGATAAGTAGGTGGCAAGGTGAGCTGCAAGGGAAAAGGAATCTGTCACTGATAGTGCATGTGAAAGAACAAGTTGTGAAGAGGAGGAGAAACGGAGAGAGATAGGAAACAATTATTTGTTTCAATCCAGAAAGATAGCTGGGGCAGGAGAGCTAGAACTCTGTTGCTACTGGAGAAGGCCATGTGGAGTTTTGAAGGGAAAATTGGACTGGTGGAGCAAGCTGAAATTGACCAGCTTTTTCTTTCTATAGAGAGGGGATGGCAGGAGACTAGAGAGAGTGAAATAGGTTGTTTCTTCACTAAAAGAAGCACAAGGAAAAGCTGGGGGTGGGAGTGAAAAAAGGTTTGGTCTTGGAAGGGGACTCTTCCTGTGAATTTGTACAAACTCCTGAGAGGGAGATTATAGAAGAGGGGAAACAGCTCAAGGGTAAGTAGAGGAGTCTCTTTATCCTGGAGACAAAGGGATGAAAAGATACTGAAGGCTGTTAGGGAAGTCTCAGTCTGTACAGAAAAAATGAGACATTGAAAAGAAGGATGAAAGACAAGCTGTGGAGATGCATGCTTGCCACTGGCAAAGGCTTTGGGGTCCACGGGCATGCATCTTGTGGCCTAATATACAAATGGGCATACTCTGGTTACAAGGTGTTGGGTCTATTCAGATGGCAAGGGAGAACACTGCTTTCAGTCACCATGTCCACTATCAAGAGCACAGGTTGGAGATCATGTTCATAGCCCATGGCACAGGTCGGACCTGGTCAGACCTGAGGCCAAGGCCCCTGCCCTTACGGTCATGCTATGCCTGGCCACTGCTTCCTCCAGTCACCCAGAAGTGCCCCACAGCTTTCTGGGTGATGGGGAGGAAACCATGAAAGTCAATCCTTGGTCACCCACCATTTTAAAGTTTGCAGATGCCCTTTCCCTGCTGAGGCAGGCATCTGGCAATTAAAATGGCCAGTGTCCAAAGAGAGACTGACCATTCGAGCTGTTGCTCTCCTCCCATTGCCTGCTAAACCAGGGAGTGAGTACAAGGTTACTTGTGCTGGGGAGGGAGAGAAGCTGCTGCTGCTGCTTCTCCTGTGAAGGAGAGCTCTCTTTTGCCCAGCAGCTGCAGTCACAGCACAAATGAGAAATCTCTTGTCCCCTTCCCGTGTGCGCACACTTTTCAAGAGCTGCCCCCTCAAGGCTTGTGTCCAAAAGCTTTCTCCAAGCTGGTGCTGACACTGGTCTGCTGAGGTCAAGAGTGGTTCACAACAGGCTTGCAATTATCCATCTCATGTTGTGATGAGGCTGGCTTGAATTTCCAGTCCCAAAGTCCTTATGCAGCCAAGATCTATCAACATGCAGTAAATCCCAACCACCCCCCCCACCCCCGGCAGTGGGATTAACACATTCCTCTTTCACCATTTTTCATCTGAAAGTCCTTTTCCTGGTTTAACATAAAGTGAGGAGTAATAATCTTGTTTTTAGTTGTGTGCTTTCTAAGAAGTTGCCTTGTACTGATCAGGATGTTGTCCCTGAGTGGCAGCAATTCTTCTGTCTTTTCCAGCCCTGCTTGGAAATACTGGGGATTGAACCTGGCACCTTTGCCATGCAAAGTATGTGCTTTCTCCATCAAGCTACAGCACTATCCTCACTCTGTCCCAAGAATTGTGACTTCCTCTCTTTCTCCTTCAGCCCATATGAGCTGAATTGTCCTGCCTCCATCATTTCAAGATTCTGAAACTTACAGCCAAACTGATCCACTATGGAGAGGATGATCCTTGTGTTAAAATTATGTTACCCATTTCAGAGCACAATCCTATGCATGTCTACTCAGAAGTAAGTCCCATTGTGTCCAGTGAGGCTTACTCCCAGGAAAGTGTGGCTAGGATTGCAGCCTCAAATGCTAAGAAGAATAAAAAACAGCTGTGCAGGCATCTTGTTTTCCATAGTGTCCAAATTACACTTTTTTTTTTTTAAATTGCAGAGCCCCTGATTACAAAACTGGTTTCAATCACCAGAATGGAAGCAGTGGGAACTATGGAAAACAAGGTGTGTGTACAACTGTTTGTCTCTTGAAGCCTTAAATGGCATCGGCAGCTATCATTTTAAGACTCCAACGCAGAAAAAGATCACTGTGTCTTCAACAGCCATTCACCCAGTCTCCTGTGGTGAGTAAGAATTACATCCTGAAGATCAAGCAAGAAAGCTTTATCAAAGCTTTATTTCTTTTAGACTACAGATGATACAAATATTGCAGCCAGTCAAGATTTTGTGGATTTATTTGCAAAGGCTGGTTTAAATCCATTGCTTTATGCCCTATTCTTAGTCCATATTGCAAACAATTATTCTAGGTATTCTTTTTTGACATCTATTCAAATACTTCAAAATGTACAGGGCAAAGGCTGTACAGCAACAAAGGAGGAATTTTTAATAGGGCTCATCATCATTAAAACATGTGCCCAAATGGTTGTTCCCTTCATTGTTGAAGATCACTGCATGCAACCTTTCCGCTCCACCCCTCTTCTGTTTGCGAGGAGCTTGAACCTGTCAGAAGAGGCATGGACCAAGAAGGCTGCATGCAGCAATCCTTATGAAAAAAGGGAACGGGAGTGGTGGAAGTATGCCCACTTATTTGTCTACCTGCCCTCAACAGAAGGGGAACACACAGGCAAGTGTGAGCAATGGTGGCAGTGGATGGTGGATTCAGGTGGTGCTGAGGCATGAGCTATCTCTGGCGACCCACAATAGATGGTTGCAGTGTATCCTGATATCCCAATCCTAATCAACTTTCCAACATCAATGCAGCTGCAATGCAGCCCCAAGGTAAAGGAACAAATATTCCCTTACCTTGAGGAGTGCTCTGATTTCCCCACGCCCAGCGCAGGATGGAGTGCATACCCCATTGGCATGGCTGCATCAGTTCTGGAAAGTTAGTTTAGGACTGTTAACCAGCCCATGTCCTGTCCATGGCTCCAGAGAGCCTAGTAAGAATCTTGTGCTGTTAAGGTCCGGAGTGGGGGGGGGGGGGGGGAGGAAGAAAAGAAAAATAAAAAGGCATTGTTTTTCTTTCCCACCTTCCTGAAATTTTATCCAATTGGGTTATATAGTGCTAAACGGTTCAGGCTCTGGGCTGGTTAACTACCCTGAAAATGACCACTGTATGGATATGGGTTTCTGGAAGGAAGGAAGGAAGGAAGGAAGGAAGGAAGGATATGTTTTTTGTTTTTTCACCTTTTAAATACTGATCCTCTTGTGTTTAATATATATCTTGAGAGGGGAATCCCAGTCCTAATAAGACTTAACACTTTAGCAATGGTGGAAGTCCAATCAGGGCCCTTGGATGAAGCATCCAAGACCATCTTCTACAGGCCCACATTTTGGGAGACTAGAGTGACAGCCTCAGTGAGAAAACTATCGGCTCCAGAGTCAGAACAAAAATGGCTGTCTGAATTTTCGTAGACTCCCTATTTCCTGAATGCCAGAGTGTATTTCCTGACACATTGAGTGGTTCTTAAATCTTTCGTTAACATATTTATCTCTTGCCTTTACATATTTAACATATTTAACATATTTATCTCTTGTTGATTCAAACAAGACATCCTCAAAGCAGCTTACAACTATATAATAAAAATACAAAACATTTGTGTTATGAAAGAAAGAAAGAATGAAGACAATTGGTCAACCAGCGGCTCTCGCTGCTAGTCTCATCAACTGTGTGCCAGAGGTTTATGACCAATTTCTTCTGCAGTGCTGGAATTCCTTGCTCCATCAATGGCAGACTTTATTGGTACCAGCCCCGGACAGCCTCTGCTCTTCAAAGTTACTGCTGCTTCTTAGGAGGTTTTGTTACCAAAAAGGCTGTTTTGTTTAGGGGAATTATTTATATTAGCCTTCTGGAAACTTTTGGAACCATAGGCTGGCTGCAAGACAGCGTAGAGCAAAGAAATCCCTTGTTTAAGCTTAATGAGGAGATTGGGAGGAAGATAACTTTCAATCAAAGGATTATATTTTTATTGTAAAAATACACAAAGGTAAAACATAATACACATGGAGAATCGATAAGTATAGATTTCTAGTACTGGTCTGGTGTACCTAACTAGTGGTGGATGCGTGTGCTGTGTATTTTGGGTGCATCCGAAAAAGAATCAGAAATGGACAGGAAGTAGGGAGGTATTATAGGGGTTCCTTAATCTGCTAAACCCAGTTGCTGACTAAAGATGGGGGAGCAGGGAGGAATAGGTAGGGAAGAAGGGGGGGAAGTTTAGATGCAACGATATATTTACCTGTCGGGGGGGGGGAGAGTTGGAGGAAGAGTCTGGCCACTCCGGCCGGTGGGCAGTCAGAGAGAGAGACCACATGTGCTCTGAGTTCTCTCTTATAAGATTTGTCTTGGACCTGGAAGTTGATCTAAACTGACCGGAAGTATCCCAGAGCTGTGGGCATGCTCAGTAACACACAATGGTACACGTGGAGTATGTAAAGAAAAGGTGGAAGAGTCCAGAACTCAGTTTGACTCTGGGGGAGGGGGAGTAGCTTACTTCCTGTTGCTACAGGATTTGAGGCTGGAGGTGGCTTAATGGCTGTAATTTAGTTAACAATAAGTGGTAGACTTTGCTGCCAAAGTCCTCCTCCTTTAAGGTGTTTGCATATTCAGTGATTGACTTAAACAATAAAGACATTTCCAGTGTCTCTGGAGAAAATGAGTCTTCCCAGACTGACAATCAACATGAGAGATGAGTGAGCTTAAGATTTGACTCCTTTTGTGGCCTGAAAGAGAAGTTTTAGGCCTGCATTTTAGTCCAAAATACATAACTAGATATAAAAACACAACTTGGAAGGGAAAAAGGGGATTTTCACTTAACAGGATTCCCCGCCTTGGGGCCGAGATCACTTGAGTGGTCTCATGGCCCCACAGCAAATCAAACTAAGTAGAACACATTTGAGACAAAATTATAGCAAAGAAAACCAACATCAATAAAAATATCTTGTGAACATCAATAATAAAATCTCTTGTACTTGAGAAATCATGTATGCCTACAAACACAGTTCATTGTATGGTGCCTTGTGTATGGGGCGGTACAGAGCAGCTTGTCACCAGCATCAGGGTGGCGAAGTTGTGGTCTTCCTCAAAGGGGTGTCGTCTGGCACAGCTGGAACTCAAGAAGGTTGTGGATCCCGTTGCATACCTTGGACCTATTCATCTGGAGCTATCGCCATGGCGTGCAGCCACCTTGTTGCCTTGCTGTCTCGCTGAGAGAGAGTCCACAGGCTGAGTGAAAAGTCAGATTGTTCTGACAGCCATGCTGCTTCCAAGAGAGGTACAGTCCAACAGAGCACGGGTCCAGCTTGTCTTGCAGTCCACGCCAGAGTTTCCAGGGATGCGAGGTGGCTCAACTTGTGTCCATGGATGCTTGAGGTGTCTTTTTCTTTCTTTCCCCGCCTAGCTAATAAACATCAAGTACACCAGATAATACTGAGCATTCATGATTTCTGAGGGTACCAAGAGTTAAACACATTAAAAAAAAAACAACTTTAAGAAAAACCATAACTCTGTCTTGCTTGGAGATCTGTTGGTTTTAGCTATAGAGTTCATAGAGAAATGTTTCTTGATGCAAAAACTTCTCCTTCTGCTCACTGCATCTCAGGTTGCTTTGCTTAGAACAGAATACATGAGGTAGACTTGTTGGTATTACATTTACATGAATACAGGTTACATGCATAAGGTGTATAGAAATTGTGAAGAGAGAGAGAGAGAGAGAAGAGAAAAAAAAACTGATTTTGAAATTTATAGTCACCCAATTTGTGCTGCGAACCAGATTAGCATTGGATAGCCAATTTCTCTATAAACTGGACTTGACTGAGAATCAGAAGGGCTGATAAACATTCTGAGTCTCGCACTGTCCATCAGTTAAAGTGTCTGTTGTGGGTGACATACAACAGGCAAAGTGAGGTATTATTTGTAAATAAACGACATAAATTGTCCTGAGAATACTTGTACTATAAAAGGAAATCACTTCATATAGGCTCATTGCTCAGCTCCTGTAAAGGAATTTGAGATTCAAGTAAATTTTTGTTTTTTGGAGGACATTTGTCCTTTGGAGGACATGTCCTCGTTCCTTTTCCTTTGTCCTTACTTGCTGTTGAAGCAAAAAAAAAGGGTTAAAACTAAAAGATAGCCTTTGCTAAATTAGGCAGTAGAGGTTTTGCTTTGTTTGCTTCTTGCATTAAGTTACTGGAACAAAAAACTTAAAAACACAAAGGATTGCTACTAGTTTGCACTCTGTGCATGCCCTGAGGCACCAAGATTAGGAGGGTTCCTCCTGCTTTTCTTTTCATTAGGAACAATGCATTGGCTTCTTGCATTGCTTACATAAGATCTAGAAAGTTTCAAGGAAACATAAAGCTATTAGTAAAACTTTTGTTGCTGGCACAGTGGCAGGGAGTTCCAAAGGCCACTATAATCTAAATTTTTAGCATCAAAGAAGAAAAAAAAATGTTAATAGGTTTTAAAATGCATTTTACACACACATGGTTCAATCCTTTCTCCAACGATAATGTCTTCTTTGGGGTGGAAATCTTCCACTCCCTATGGTTCCTTTTTCCCTAATTCTAGATTTGAAAGTTATTTCTTCTTGGCTGATGGAAGAGATGACTGAAGACTGCTCTCTTCCTGCTCTAGCAGCCATGTGTCCATATGGACTTTTGCCTACTGGAGCTTTCCTATTATACCTCTGCCTGTTCAAAACATCAGAAAAATCTTGTCCTAAAAGAAATGATGTAGGTGTGTCTGAATGTACAGCCACAACACGTGTACCTTTCCATCCTTTAAATTCTAAATGCACCTTTGCTTTAGGTACAAAAATCTCTGGACTTTCATAAGGCTTTACCTTATATGTTTCTCCAGGTAAAATCTGACATTCTTTCACTAAGTTTCTATGAATTGAGGTCAGTCTGGCTCCAGAATCTATGTGTCCCCGTAACTTTTTCCCATTAATAGTAAAAAAAACTTGATTTTTACTAGGAGGGGGCTTGGAAGTGCAAGCACTGAAGAACATCATGGGGAAAACTGGTTCTGAGGCAGATGGCTCTACCTGTTGAACTGCTGCTACAGGCTCATTGCTATAGCTCATTGCTACAGGCTCATGAGTTTTGGGCTTGTATTCTGTTGCTATGCCCTGATTCTGACTGTAAAATGGATTGAAATCCTGGTTCCCATTTCTCTCCCAATTTTGACTATCGTTTTCATATGGGGAGTAAGGGTCATACTTAGAGAAGGTTACTGCCTGGATTGGTTCCTCTTGAATCTCCTCTTGTTCATGTATTGCAAACCCCGTTCCAGTAACTCTCATCAATTCAGATACTTGAGCAAGCTTAAGTTGCAGTCTAGCATAGGTCAGATGGGCAGTATTGATTAGGCCAAGATGAATTTTAGTTTGCTTATTTAAAGCATCATAAACTCCAGATATGAAATCTGGTCTATCGAAGTCATACTGGCCCCCTACCTGAGGAACTGCACCAACTAACAGGGCCATTAATTTCTTTCTTTCTAAGAAAGCAACTGGGCTCTCATTTTCATATTGTTCAGTGTTATGGTACATTTTTGGCATTGGAGTGCCTGGTTTCAAGGTGTGTAAAACCCTCCTCATCCAAGGAAAGGTTTCTAAACTACGCAGATCCTGAGCAGCCACGAGACTATCCAAAGCTGCACTGTCTTGACCCTTTGCACATTTTTGTGCTAGGGGAGTGAGGTCTACACCTGTTAACTGGGGATAGCGCCTGTGAACTTTGAACATCCAATCAAGGCAGGTGACTCTTGATAAAGTGCCTAGTTCTCTGGCAACAGCCTCTAATTCAGAGGGTTTCCATGGGGCATATACTAGTTCCCTGGTGACGTTATTATTAGCCACTATCTCCTTTGTGGTAACGGGATTAACTGGGCACTGAGTCTCTCCTTCCCATTGAGGGTTAAGTGGAGACGCAGGCACTGCATCAGAGGGCAAAGTTTGCTCTGATTCCAATATTTCTTCGGCTCCATTCCCATAGACTGCGGCTATTGCAGCTTTGTGTGAGTTTAGAGCCTCTTTTAATTGCTGTATTTCCTTCTGGCAACTCACGTGGCTTACAGACTGTTTGTTTTGTTGGGCCTGGGTCATGAGTTTTAACACTAAGGTTCTGGTTTGTTCAAGATCCTCCTCTAGCTTTCTATTGTCTCGTTCATATTTAAGAACCTGATCATATTCTTCTATTGACTTTTTCCTTCCTAGGGTGTAAATGGCAAGTTCATTTGTGTAATGTTGTAACTGCCTGTTCAGATCAGTTATCCTAGCCTCTTTCTCTGCTATCTTCTCTAACTGAATCTCCTGATCTCTTTTAAATTCTGCTAACCGTGTTTCTAACTCTCTTTTAAGATCCTCTGTCCTACATTCTAGTCTTTCTATTTTATCCTCTGTCTTCTCCTTTTCTTTATTCCACTGATCCTGTTTTTCATCAAACTCCTTCTTCAAGATTTGTATGCTTTTCTGGAAGGTCAAAATACCATTCCACAAAGCATGAGCAAAAACTGCATCCTTCTTAGCCCCTCTTGGTCTGTATTTCTTTTTGAATTCTTCACAAAGATCAACTATTTTTCCACAAATATCATTGTTTTCAAAGCAGCCTAATTTCCGTGGATTCTGTCCTTTTTTCCCCTAACCATTTCTCTATACAATTAACTCCTGAACTTGTGTACAAGTTCTGGGTTTCTTTAGATTCTGCTTCATTCATTTTCATGGTTTTGTTTTTCCCTCTCATATATTGTGCTTGCTAATTGCTTCAGTTAAAAGCACACTGGGAAGGAATTTTTATTGAGGCTTGCTTACTCATAAGGAGCAAACAGCTGACTCCTTTTAGCAGGATTAGAAGCAAAAAGACGAATACTGGAGGGTCTGCTTTTTGCAGACTGTAACCAGAGCCATGGGTGTAAAATTTTCCCTGGTCTGCATGCAGGTACTGCACCCAACTCCAAAAATCACAAATCTGTGAGTCTAGCATTTCTCAAATCTATGTTCCTACTCCCTATGCTTTTTCCTTTAACATTCAGCAAGGTTTTTCCTAGCATCTCCAAACTTTCAAAAAGGATCTTTGCAGAACTACAGTCTGATCCTGTGTTAGCTTTGTCACACTGGCATCACCAACACATGCCTGCCCGCATTCTCCACCAATAATAATGTTACCAAAAAGGCTGTTTTGTTTAGGGGAATTATTTATATTAGCCTTCTGGAAACTTTTGGGACCATAGGCTGGATGCAAGACAGCGTAGAGCAAAGAAATCTCTTGTTTAGCTTAATGAGGAGATTGGGAGGAAGATAACTTTCAATCAAAGGATTATATTTTTATTGCAAAAATACACAAAGGTAAAACATAATACACATGGAGAATCGATAAGTATAGATTTCTAGTACTGGTCTGGTGTACCTAACTAGTGATGGATGCGTGTGCTGTGTATTTTGGGTGCATCCGAAAAAGAATCAGAAATGGACAGGAAGTAGGGAGGTATTATAGGGGTTCCTTAATCTGCTAAACCCAGTTGCTGACTAAAGATGGGGGAGCAGGGAGGAATAGGTAGGGAAGAAGGGGGGGGAAGTTTAGACGCAACGATATATTTACCTGTCGGGGGGGGAGAGTTGGAGGAAGAGTCTGGCCACTCCGGCCGGTGGGCAGTCAGAGAGAGAGACCACATGTGCTCTGAGTTCTCTCTTATAAGATTTGTCTTGGACCTGGAAGTTGATCTAAACTGACCGGAAGTATCCCAGAGCTGTGGGCATGCTCAGTAACACACAATGGTACATGTGGAGTATGTAAAGAAAAGGTGGAAGAGTCCAGAACTCAGTTTGACTCTGGGGGAGGGGGAGTAGCTTACTTCCTGTTGCTACAGGATTTGAGGCTGGAGGTGGCTTAATGGCTGTAATTTAGTTAACAATAGGTGGTAGACTTTGCTGCCAAAGTCCTCCTCCTTTAAGGTGTTTGCATATTCAGTGATTGACTTAAACAATAAAGACATTTCCAGTGTCTCTGGAGAAAATGAGTCTTCCCAGACTGACAATCAACATGAGAGATGAGTGAGCTTAAGATCTGACTCCTTTTGTGGCCTGAAAGAGAAGTTTTAGGCCTGCATTTTAGTCCAAAATACATAACTAGATATAAAAACACAACTTGGAAGGGAAAAAGGGGATTTTCACGTAACAGTTTCACCTTGTGGTATGTGACCACAGAATATCCATACACAGGTACAGCTGGGTCCAAGTCCCTTGTCTCAGAATCAGCATTTCTGACTGAGCCTTTTGGGCATCAGTTTATCTGCACAGGACTTGAATAATTCACAACACAATCCTATGTGTGTCTACTCTGAAATAAGTTCCATTGTGTTCAATGGGACAGACTCCCAGGAAAGTGTCTATAAGATTCCTTTACTCCTGGTGACCCTGGATCTTATGCGTTAAGCTTCTTTCTATTCGCATAGCTCCATCCTGGAATCTGTTTGTCAGACATATTGGAGCATTGGTAGAATATCATAGGATACTTAAAACTTCGTTCATATGCATGTAAATATACATGCATGTAAATATTCATTCATATACGTTTGTTTCTATATATACTGTACAGGGGCCCCCATATCTGCAGATCTCATATCTGTGGATTCAGTTTTCTGCAAAGTGAGTCCAGGCCCCCCAGCATGCGCACCCTCACGGATCTGGAGATCTTCCATTGTGGAGTCTGAGCTCAGCAGAAACCGAGGGTATCCATCCCTGACCACTGCTGGGCTCAGACTTAGCTGTATTGCTGTATTTGAGCTGTATTTGAGCAGTATTTGAGCTGTATTGCTCAAATAATGCAACTTTGGGTTTTACGGAGAAACTGGAAGCTGAGTCATTTGAGCTATATTGCTCAGTCTGCGCCTGGCAGAGCCAGGGAGGGACATCCTCGGCCTCTGCTGAGCTCAGACTCCTCTCTGGAGGCAAGGGCAGCCTCCAGACCATGGGGGTGGGCGTTTGCCTATGTCCGCGGTTTTAGGTGTCTGTGGGGGGTTCCGGAATGCCTGTATAGAAAAATGATGAATCCAAGTAAATGAAGAAGAAAAGTACATTGGCATTTACTGTATAGATGTCAATTATATAATAGAGTCAAAATTGTATTGTTCAGCCAATTGAGTAACTGCAACTCCGTTCACCTGTTAGAACAAAAATAGAACAGTATTCCAACTGACTAGTGTTGATCTGTAGCACCTTTCAGACCTGACACAAGTCGACAAGATTAAAGGTAATTACGTACAATGAACGACTGGCTGCTATGGAATGCATTCTTGTTTCCTGAGCTGTTGTACTCAATCTGGCAAGTCTGTAACAACAAACTTGTCATGGCTGAATCACAAATAAACAATCCTACTCCATACAATAAAATGTAGACTGTTTGAACAGATATTGGTAGAGGTATTGCCCCGCATGTTAGCCTGAAATCTGTTTTCATATGTAGGGATGGCATGATGACACAGTGCTTCTGCCTCCTCTACCCAGGGGTGGATTCATTGTTTGTGTTGGGGGAGGGGGGCATGAGCACTATGTTAACTCCAGAGCCTAGGTCAACCAGGCAGGTAGACCTGGGCTCCTGGTTGAACTTTTACAGTTCTCGATGGCTGTTTGCTGGGCACGTAGACCTGGGCTCCTGCCTGAACTTGGAGGCCAGATCTGTCTGCTGGGTAGACCAGGGATTCTGGTTGAACTTGTGGCCTCAGTGGCCTAAGTTTGCTGGGTAGGTAGACCTGGGCTCCCGCCTGGACTTAGAGCCCAGATCTACCCAGCAGGTAGATCTGGACTCCCATTCTGACTCAGCTTGTCAGACACCTTGCCCAGTGGGCATTCCCCTTTTGCCTGACTTTGCTTCCCATCCCAGTGGGCACCCTTCCCCACTGGCATGACAGTTGGATCCAGCCTCTACCACATTACTTCATCCCGGCCTTTACCACACTGCTCTGGAGTAAAAAGTCCCTTCTTGTACTCCTTAAGTGGTTTGCAAACACAGAAGTGTGAGGCTTTCAGTTTTATATAAAAGGGCTACATGGACAAAGTAGGTTTTTCACATGGTCCCTGTAAATAAAACTGGAAGTCTTGCACTTCTGGGTTTGAGGAAACCATGCAAGAAGCACAGTAAGGAGAAGGCTGATCTGTTTCTTGCTCAAGTTCATGTTTGTGTTGGGCTGGACCAGTTATTTTTAACTGGTGCGCTGAGGCACATTGGTGTGCTGTGAATGGTGTGCTGTGAAGGTGCTGTGGAGGATTGGGAGAGGGTAATTTATTAATAAGGCCTTTGGGGATATGAACTTCTCACTGGCAACATGGTGTGCCTTGTCACTTGTCAAAAAGCTGATAGTGTGCCCTGTAAATTTTAGTATCTTGTCCATGTGCCGTGAAGTAAAAAAGGTTGAAAATTACTGGGCTAGGTGGTGGCAGATGCTGGGTGAAAGGCACCCCAAATCTGCCACTCCCATGTCTCCCCTGTGATCTGCTGCTGAATCAGGCAGCTTCATGGTTGGGCTGCAATGCTCACATACATAGACTTTATTTCCCTTTCTGAATCATACTGAATGGGAAATAAACAAATATATTTCTTCCCACTAGGTGGCACTGTTTCCCCATGACTGTTTGATGAAATCCTACTTTTTGGTGACATTTATTTCTGAAACTCATCTCCAGATTCCTGAAAAACAGAGTTTTTTACTCAATCACAAAGTCTGCAAGTTCTTTTTTTTTTTTTAACGGAGTGTGTTCAATCATAAGGTAAAAGTATTGCAACCATTTTCCTTTTTTTCTTTATGAAACTTTTAACTGGAGACACATCTTTAGTCAGATTATTTGAGAAAAGTGGTACAAAAAACATTTGTTGGAAACTTCAGTTGAAATCTTGAAACTGGTTACTGGGAAATGGTCTAGCAGCACACCATGCAATTGTTCTGGGCACGACTCTGGAATTGGAAGGGTGTGCTGCCTCTGTTCTGCATCTGATTATTTGGTTGATTATATTGTTGTTTTAAATGGTTGGAATACTTTTTAAAATCATATGTGGCAAGCAGCCTCATATGTGGCAAGCAGCCTCATTAATGGGATTGAAAGGCAGCCTAGGAACATTTTAATAAGGGCAAATCCTAACCAACTTTCCAGCACTGACTTAGCTATGCCAGTGGGGCACGTGCTGCATCCTGCAGTTGGGTGGCAGTCACAGAGGCCTCCAAAAGGTAAAGGAATGTTTGTTTCCTTACCTTGGAGCTACATTGGTGCTACCTTGGTGCTAGAAAGTTGGTTAGGATTGTGCCCTAAGAGGTACAATGTGGTTCTATCCAAGGTCATGGACATCATTTCATATTTCAGGACTTGTGTACATGGACATGCACAAGGTTCCAAGGCTTGTTTAGGGATACACTATTTTTTTCTGTTTGGGTATTTTAAGAGCATTTGTTGAATGACTGTCTTTTTTATACTTCCATAACAACTGCAGTCAATGTGATTAATAAGTGCATACATGCCATAGATTTCGGTGCGACGTTGTGTTGACGTACCTTGAATGCTGGTGGAACTACAGACAGCATATACCCCCAAATGGGATGAAGTCATGGGCTTCATCCCCAATGGGATGAAGGTAGGGAAGGAGTCATCTTTCACAATACTATAAAACCCTTCCAGATGATAGATACACCCCAAATGTTGGTGCAACACTATGCCAACATTGAAGCTGGCTTAGGAACTGAAAATACTAATTAAAAAAAGAAAGTGGGATACTAGCACTCTGATTCAGTTATGGACCTCCCCTTGTTGCACCCTGGGGTGCAAGTCTGCAATGCCGCTGAGTAATATTGGAGTTTTACTTGAGGTGCATCTCAGTTGCTGCCCTGGCAAAAGGGTTTTTTCTAGCTTGTGAACACCCCTATAGGGACTCAAGCCTGTGTCCTTGAGAAGCTTGTGTGTTTATTTTGCATACCTGCCCTTTCCCAAGGGGATTGAGATCTGTTGATCTTCTGCAAATAAAAAAAGTATTCACTCTAGGTGCTGAAATTTCTAGCAGGCTTTGCTTCTTCTCCTTGCTTCTGGGCCTGCAGAGGAGGATGCTATGGCATGCATGTGTATGTCATGGGAGCATTGGCCTACTATTGGCACCAGTGACTGCTGCTGTGTTACTCATTCCTGGAAAGTTGTATGTCAGTCTGCCAGTGGCCACTCATTGGACCTGTGACTGTTGGCCTTCCTGCTTGGTTCACCCTAGTGGTGCATCCCCGGCTGCAGACATTGTGGCTGGGTAGCTTGCAGTGATTGGGTCCATGCACTTTGGACCAATGCAAGTGATGTTGGGATTTCCATAGATATTGAACAAGTTATTGAGAGGACTGTGCCACTGTGGAATTGTCTCGTGTTCCCCTCCCCCTTTGTGCTTGATGGGCTTAGGACAGTGGTTCCCAAACTGTTAGCTGTGGCTCCCTGGGGAGCTGTGAAAATCTTATGAAAAACCTGCCGCCCTATGCAATTTATAGGATTGTAGCCCTAATGGGAAGATGCAGCCAATGGCCCAATAGGTCAAGGGAGCTGCCAGTCAAAAAAATTTGGGAACCACTGGCTTAGGATATGACAGACGTGCTGACATAGCAACAGGCACAGGTGCTACTTGGGCATAGGATTGCACCATAAACCCGCTGACGAGAGACACAGAAATGACTGCATGATCATTGCATGTGCCATCCAAACTGAGCTCCCCTGTTCTTGTCCTTAAATGATGGCATTGATTAAGCCTATGGGACCTCATGTGAACAGAAGCAATTATGTCAGGGTAGACTCCACAGCTCAGTTGCTCCTCAGAGCATAGCCAAGGGACAACCAGTTTTGCAGAGTCAACTCAAAATTGCATACCATAACTCTTAACAGTGTTTTAACTTTACATTGATAAAAGCCCGATTCACCAGTCATAATGTTGCTGCAAGGTGCACTGCTGCAAGGCATTGCAGGTGATGCAAAAGAATACAGCAACAAAATACATAGCACCTTCCATTCATAACATTTGCTCTCCCAAATGTAAGTTATTAAGAATGGACAAAGCTAGCCTGGGCATCTGGATATAACAGTGGATTCTGCTCTGCTTGACTTTTCTCCTTCTAATCGGAGTGCTTGGCTGGGAAATGTGCAAAAGTGTAGTTGCTAGGCAACTATGCGAGTAGTCCCCTTTCTTTTGGCCCCATTGATATTACTAGGCCTGGAGTCAAGCAGACAGCCATTCACCTGGGAAAGGTCACCCTGCATAATATTGGCATTGGCAAATGCCCTAGTTCTGTCTTATGCCTTGCATGTCTGGCACATCCTGGCTCTTGAATCCAGAGGGACTATATATACATGAAGGTGCCTGTATGATTTCCAAGTTCAGGTCCTGAGAGCTCAACGTCACACATTGGTGAGACCGGTTGAAAGAATTTTTACTTCCCAGCTTCCTCCCCTTCTGTTTTTCAGTATTCAACATTTATTCAGTACTTCAGCCCACAGACTGGCATTATTTTGTAATTTTTTAAATCTTTAAACAGACCGTCTGTTTAAAAAAATACTGACCTATGGAAGTCGGGTCATGAAACATTATTTTCACAGTGATTAAGGTGATCTCACTTTACTGACTTTTCTTGACCTACAAACTGTGGCTGAAAATTAAAGGTGCAATCCTGGGCCACCCCTTGGGCCAGTGTAAGTCTCCTGTGCTGGCCCAGGCACGTAGCAATGTGCTAGAAGGCACGTTTGAGCCTCCTTGAGACTTGGGGAGGCTGGCACAAAGTCCCACGCCAGCCTCCCCACACCGCATCCCGGACTTTGGTTGGTAAGTTGTGCCAGTCGAGGGCAACTGGCGCAGGGGTTTGGGGAGGGTTGGTGGTGGGCTGGCTGGTGGGAGGATCAGGTCTGGGAAATGGCAGGACCAGAGTCAGGCAGTTAGGCTGTACCTAACTCCACTTTCAATTCTTTAGACACTTATTGTGGTTCTAAGCTGGTGACTTGATTTGTTTTGGATAACAGACTTGTGTTTTGTATCATTATTTCAAGTAACTGCAGTGACATCCATTAGACCAGAAATCGATCTTACTCGGGACTGTATTTGGCTTCGTGCAGCAATGCAAAGGAAAATATTGTTATGTATGAGAAAATGTAAAATTAAAAACCTAAACAGAAATGTTAAGTAAATGTCACCCACATGTCTCTTGGAACTGCATAATCTTTTCTTGCACTTTCAATGTTTGTTTCATCAAAATTAATTCATTGGGCATGATATGGATGCAGTTGTGTTAACATATTTTGTAAAGTTTTTAGCAAATTCTTTTAGCCTATTGCTTAGATTTAGACTGTCAGTGGAAGAATCTGCAGTTGAGTACACATCTGACATTTAACCAATTAATCAGTTAGTTGATTTAGGCCCAAATCCTAACCAAATTTCCCACAGTGACATAACTGCACCAATGGGTCATGGGTTGCATCCTACAGTTGGGTGGCAGTCAGGAAGGCCTCCTAAAGGCTAGGGAATGTTTGTTCCCTTACCTCAGGGCTGCACTGCACTTACCTCGGTGCTGGAAAGTTGGTTAGGATTGCACCTTATATCCAAAGACCATGACCAATCCTGCAACACAGGTGCCTTTGTAGTGGTAGAGTAAGACAAGCAGAAGCATTGTTCTACCTAAGCTGCATGGCCTCAAAGTCTGAAGCTGAGCTCCACGCAGCTAGGAGCTTGGCTACCCAGAAGTCAGCGATGGTGTGTGGCCTCATTGCTGCTCATTCAGAGGCCCTGCCCACCACCACACAGCCATGGAAGGGCTCCATGCAGTGGCTGGAATTATTAGAAGGAACACTGGCTGTAGATGGAAAGGACATCTTCAATCTTTTTTTCTCCTTCCCTATTGCAATAACACCTCAGATATCAAAGAGTCTCAAGGAATAAACAAGTTTTTATTTTTATTTGTTATAAACAAGCTCCTTTAACTTTTAACCCCCCCCCCCAAATATGCCCCAACTGCTTAAAATGCATCTGCATCAATTAAGTATTGATTGATCTGCCAATTAGGCTGATTACATTTTAGCCTTACTTAAGCCACATCGTCTTCCTCTAATTCCACAGTTGACATTCTGCCTCCTTCCCCAATACTTTGTGTTGCCTTCCTAATATGGAAGTAATTTCCTTTCACCTATCTTATTTCCCTTGCAAGTATCTTTCAGGTCTATTTTGCTTGCACTATGTTCATTTTCTATATGTTCTAAGCATTCTTTCTCACTCTTCCATAAGCTGTAGCTGTCCTAGTCCTATTACTTACTAGTCACCTTCCTCATTGTCCTTAAAACCCATCTCTCCAAACAATTTTTCTTTTCCGCCATTAGTAATCCAATCAATTTCCTTCCGCCGAAGCACTCCTTTGTGTTTCATCTTCTGTTTATTTATCTCTGGAGTTATTTAGATACTGTATCTTTGGGGGCAGTGGCTCTTGCCTATCTATGCAAAACACTCATTTATGAACAAACAATTAAGCTAATAATAATGCATTAATAGTTTGCTTCCTTGGTTAGCAAGGACAATGCAGAGAATCATGTTTGGAACACTGGCATAATGGGATAGAGCAGTGCTTCCAAACTTTGACAAGCACTAGTTTTGTTAGCAGAAGCAATATCGGGCTTCTTCAAGAATTCAGGTGTTGTATGATCATGGTTTTCTTTGCCTTTTCTTTTTAACGCATTGCATCAAATGTATTTGTGTGCTTATGGTACAATTATGCAACATTCGCCTTGTTTTAGAGAGAAAAAGTTCCATAATCCCCCCCCCCAGAAGAAAAGCGTATGAATGAAGGCACACTAACAGTGCAAACCTACGCCCAAATAGCACTGGTTCTTCCCTGTCCTGCCCATGTCTCAAAACCATTTGGGGGCTTATGCCAGCTGGTGTTGTGCCAGATGTGAGGGTACACTGGCTTAGCACAACACCAGCATCCAGGACACAGTGGGCTGGCAGGATTTCAGCCCCACTGGCAAAACTATAGTTGTGCTGGCATTTGAGGTCGCACTCCATATTCCAGGGGTGTCAAATATAAAGCCTGAAGGCCAGATGTGGCACACATAAGTCCTTTTACTGGCCCCATGATACCTGGGCTCTCCCATATCTTGAAAATATGATCAGGATTGGAATATTTTCTCTTCTGTCATTTGCAGTTAATGAGTCCCTTGGTGCGGGGACCCCCAGGAATGCCACTGGACAGCACCATTTTAACTTGAGCTGGAGCAGGCAGGCCAGGAGGCCTGCACTGCATCTAGCACAAGTTTGGGACCCAAAGCAGCACAACCCAAGGCAAGGGAAAACCTTTCCCCTTACCCCATGTCATGCTGCAGTGGCCCCAATGGGTCTATTCAGCAGGGCCTCTGAGAGGAATTTTATCAGGAAGTACAAAGTTTCTTTTGGGCCCCTTCTCAAAGGGGGAGGGGGGCAGTAGGAGCAGGCAGAACAGGAGACAAAATAAGGCAGGGGGAGGGTGCTGACAGCCAGAACAGTCTTTGGAGCCCAGGTTTACCAGGCCTCTTGATGCAGAGCCCAGGTCTACCCAACCATGTGGCACCGGCAGCTAGAGAAAGTAATATGGAAACACACTGCTTAGTCTCTCTAAAATCTTTGAAATATAGAAAACTACTCAGAAAAATAGCATCATTGTAGTTAGACTCACACTAGAATGGACAGTGTCCTGAGTGCACCAAAATAAACTTCCGCAGCAGCTGTACCCCTGCAGCTGTGTCCCTGAGCTCCTATACACTGCTTCATGGTTATCAGATCCACAAGCCAAAAAGCCACTGTAGGAGGCCGGTTTTCTCCCAGATGTGACAAGGAGGGACATGGATGCATCCCTAAGCCCAGTGTGCATGGCTTGCAGCCACAGTTGCCACTGCATGTCTGCAGCTGTGCCCCCTATATCATGCACAAGCAGCGAGTTCAGGTGAGATAGGAAAATATCAAATCCCAGGAACTTTCTGGGTCCCCTCCTTTGACTCCTGTGTCCCCTTTATGACCCTGGGCCTGGGTACAAATTACCCACCACCTGGGATCATGTCAGGTCCACCACCTGATGAGGTGGTGCAGATCCAAGCAGAACGGAGCTGCTTGGGGCCGTGCTGTGCTGCCTGGGATTGGGGTCAGGATCCACCATAACTGCCAGATCCTGGTCCTGCCTTCCATTCCCCACCCACCCACCCACAGGAACACCTGCCACCCACCCTCCCCCTCCCCTGAAACGCCTCCTCCCTGCCCTTCCTACACTCCTCCAGACCCTCATATCGTCCGAGCTTGGCTGACACAAACTTACCCTGCCAGGTCTGGATCTGGTGTGGGGAGCCTAGCACAACTCCTTGCACTAGCCTCCCTGACTCCTAAGTTGCTGCAAACATGCCTTATGGCACATTTGTGACACCCCCGGGTCAGCGCAAGTGACTTGCGCTGGCCTAATCCGGGCATTAGGATTGTACCCTTAGTGTACATTCTGCAATTATTACATCTTTTTGGCTACCACAGACCCTCTCCTCTTTTTTCCAGGCTGGACACAGGAAAACAGAGTTCCCCAGGCTAGATTTCCATTCCATGTGTGATTTGGCATATGCTCTACACTGAAGTGCTGACCTCAGTTATGATATAATCATTTGAGTCTTCTCTACTGACTGATCTCGCAGGAACTTGACGGGTATTAAGGTGTGCACACCATGAGAAGTTATCACCCCTTTCAACTCACCTTCAGTGATGTGAAAAACCTCTGATGCCTTGGACAATTATTTAGGGTCAAACATGGTTTTTTTTTTTTTAAACTTTTGCTTTCTTCTTAAATAGCATGTGGTTGGCAGATGAAACAGGCCATATACACAGTGGGAGATAAGGGGAGGCAAGGGTTGCTACCAAGATAGTGGAGATAAAAATGTCACAAAAGTCAAGACGCGGAAAAGTTTAAGTTCCCAGAGCGACACTAATTGTGTCAAATGGAACGACATGTCTGACAGGTGGATTACTCTGGATTACTGTATTTTCTGGCTGAAATAATAAACCAGTTTATTAGCAGACCCAATACTTTCAGCCTAATGAATTCATGAAGAGGTGTGCTTAGAAGTGAGGCTTTGGTAGAAAGATATTCACTATGATTCTGTGAAGGAGAGGAAGCGACATATGGTCTGTTACAACATAGAAGCACTGGAACATCAGACAAGAGATCCTATCACAGCACTGAAATATTGTTCCATCCCTTCTCCAAGGAGGACAGATGGTCTGCTCTACACAAGCAGCAGATGACATGCTCAACCCACTTCTTCTGGTCTTCCACTTCAGATTCTTTCCTAGCAAAAACTCCGCTCAGAAAAGTGGCAATACAAACGACACTAGGCTAGAATTTCAATATGTGGTGGCATCTTTTAAATGGGAGTATTCATTCATGTGATTCCCCATCTGCTGTCTGGAGTGGTGGTTAGTCCATAAACAGTTTTATCAAGATGTCTCATTTCTTTACACTATCTTCCCGCCTCAATGCCTTGTATCAATGAGGGAAGAGGAGCAACTGAGCAAAGATGCAGCATAAGGAATTCACCAGCACTGTTGTCACATCTCATTCCATTTCAGTTTCACCCTTCACTGCCCCATGATTAATCTCAAGTGGGTTAGACTTCCATTGTGAATTTCAACGATGCATATGAATTCAGGGAAGAGGTAAAAAAAAATATTAACAGCGTAACTATTAACGCTTAATGAGAGTTCCAAAAATCCTTTTGGAAGGAAGTTGAAAATTAGCTTTAATCTGGGAAGAGTGTGTGTGTTGACAACCTTCAGTCTCGAAAGACTATGGTGTCGCGCTCTGAAAGGTGGTTCTGGAACAGCGTCTAGTGTGGCTGAAAAGGCCAATTCGGGAGTGACAATCCCTTCCACACTGAGAGCAAGTGCAGTCTGTCCCTAGCCTGTCTCCCTGGCTATGGGCCTTCCTTCTTTGCCTCTTTGCCTCAGTCTGTTGGCCAAGTGTCTCTTCAAACTGGGAAAGGCCATGCTGCACAGCCTGCCTCCAAGTGGGCCGCTCAGAGGCCAGGGTTTCCCACCTGTTGAGGTCCACTCCTAAGGTCTTCAGATCCCTCTTGCAGATGTCCTTGTATCACAGCTGTGGTCTACCTGTAGGGCGCTTTCCTTGCACGAGTTCTCCATAGAGGAGATCCTTTGGGATCCGGCCATCATCCATTCTCATGACATGACCAAACCAATGCAGGCGTCTCTGTTTCAGCAGTGCGTACATGCTAAACAAACACATCGGTAAAGCAGCTACCACGTTTTCCAGTCTCACAAAGAGAGTCTGGGAAGAGTACATTCATATTAATAAGGCCCTGGGAATTATTGTTTCGTCTTTCTACAGAACCTGTAGAACCTTTTACATCAACAATAGGGATGACATAAGGGACTATTATCACTCAGGCTTGATTCACAGCAGAGCCAGCACATAGTGGTTGGTTTAGTTTCAAGACATTTAAAATAATATTTTTACTTTTTTTTTTAATACCACCCTTCCTCCAAGGAGCTCAGGGCAGTGTACACAGCTGCTGTCCTCCTTCTTGTCCTCACAACAACCCTGTGAGGTAGGTGAGGCTGAGAGAAAGTGAGTGGCCCAAGGTCACCCAGGAAGCTTCATGGCTGAGGGGGGATTTGAACCTGGATCTTCCAGGTCTAAGTCCACCTCCCAAACCACCACACCACCCTGGCTCTCTACATGATTTCAAATCTAACATGATTATAAGTACATATGTCACATTAGATGTCTGTGTTGGGATACGGTAAAAAGCTGTTCCTCATATTTACAGTTAATAACTGCAGTACTGGGAATGATTTCAGTTAAGTACCCCTTCAGCATCTGTAAATAAATGCTTCTGAAAATATTGCCTTTAAAATGTCATGCTAATTATATATGGAGGGCAAGAGAAAGCTCAAATGCAAATACAAGACTTGATTTCATTGGAAAAGCCTGAAATTATAAACTGGGCGAATGTGACTCAAGTAGTTTCTGAATGCAGTCAGACTTCAAGAATGACTTCATTTGTTGATGGTCTTTCATATTCAGCATTACACACACACACACACACACACACACACACACACACACACACCCCAAGCTTTGATGGTTTAAAGTGTTTAGGTTCCTAAACGTTTGAAAAGTTACTGCCCCACCTGTAAAAGGTTAAGAATCTGAGCACTTCAAAACATCAAAAGCCGAACATGAGTTTATGTACACA
The DNA here is from genome assembly GCF_035046505.1 of Tiliqua scincoides. Classification (NCBI taxonomy): domain Eukaryota; kingdom Metazoa; phylum Chordata; class Lepidosauria; order Squamata; family Scincidae; genus Tiliqua; species Tiliqua scincoides. The sequence continues at coordinate 185,682,654 of NC_089821.1, forward strand.
CAGTAATGACTTTTTATAGCTGTTTCAGTGATGTCAGAGTATTATCACCCTTGGTGACAGTAACGGGAGGGGGGTGACACTGATTTACTTCAGTGTCATTTCATAAAGATCTAAGGAAATAGTGTGGGAAGGCTTGGTAACCTTTCTGTGGCAGATGAGATTTTAAGCATAACACCATTTTTATTTTTTGGGCCTCTCAGAAAAATCTCAACCATCCCCACAATATGGGGGTTCTCCTGGAGAAGGAGGCAGTGGTGGTGACAGCTTCAAGACCTTGATGCTGTCCTTCCATTCCTTCACTTTGGAGGCTTCTTTCTGAAACATGAGGAGATGCGGCGGCTGCAGAAACATAAGGAGGAGGAGGCTGGATTGTGAAGCCACCAAAACATGAGGAGGAGGAGGATGAGACTGCAGCTGGTGCTGTTGCAGAAGTGCTGCTGCTTCTCCCACCACTGCAATCTTGGCTGGACGTCCCCTTCTGGTCTGGTACCCAGGGTGGACTGCTGCCACACCCTGTTGCCACCATAGCCAGCCATTCCTGTAACATGATTCCCTTCACCGACTCACATACAGTTTTCTGTAGCCAGCTCCTTTTCAGGCTCCATTATGCATCATCTTACAAAGAGCAAAACCTCTGATCCCAAACCTCCACTGCCTTGTGGCTACATCCAGTTATGGAAAAGGCTTCAGAAGTCAACCTCGAGGCAAAACCCGGAGCCGGAGTCCCTGAGGCAGTTCATGGCTGAACACAGTCACGTTCTGGCAACTCCTGCAACGCCGCTGGAACCAACCCTATTGACTTCTGCCTTTCCATTGGACCATTTCAGTGACGTGGAGAGGGGGGATTTGCTGCATGGGTAACAGTCTATCCTCCATATCCACATTACCCAGGCTTCGTGCACTGGAGAGGACACTCTGTTCCAGAACCACCATTCAGAGCACGATACCATAGTCTTCTGAGACTGAAGGATGCCAACAAAGAGCAAGAATATGCTGTGCACTGGAGAATAAAAGGCTGCTTGATAATTGTAGGTGAATTGTGGGAAGGTCTCATGCCAAGACCAGTGGTCGATTCATCACAGTGGCAGCCAACTGTACAGAATGCTAGCAGGGAGACAGAGGGGAAGGCTGAGCATAATGTCTATGGTCAAGGCCAGTGTCAAAGGATGGCCAGGGTGAGCCCTGGTCAATGACTTCTTAGTCCCAGAGACTCAGTGAGACAAACCCCTAAATCCCCCCATGCCATTAGGAGCAGCATGGATCTCTCAATGGAGCAACTTGTACCATCACTACTTTAGCCTACCCTCCCCACCCAGAGTTAGGGAAGGCAGGCAAGATGATTGTTGCTGGATACCTTCAGTGCCAGTGGAGTGCTGAGAAATGGACATCCCCCAATGAGACTGCTCCTCTCCCTTTTCACAAGCTCTCTGAGGGTGGACCCAAACCTGGGCTTGGCCTGCAAGTCCTCCAGAGTCTGGAACCAGCACTGTCTACACACTCATCTCAGTGTGTGCACAAGTCTCTGCATAAATTTCATAGGCAAGGGGATGGATTGTGCCAAACATATGACTTGGGCAGTGATTAATATGATTGGCAGCCTTTCCCACAACACAGAGGCAATTTTGTACAGCCATTGTGATCATTAGAATTGTAACTGGACTGACAGGATGTGCAATCTGGGTCACACATTACATTTGCCCTTGTGAGTATCTAGCCAGGGGTAGTCAGAACTGCTTGCACATACCCTGTCCCCCAAAATGGTGTGAATGGGTCTTCTGTTTGAATGCAGCCAGAGCAGCATAGGTCTTCATCATCTGCAGTCAAACCAATATGTCTCAAATTGTACTTGTGCAGTATTTTCTCCAGAGAATAAATGAGTTTGAAAGCTTAGGAGTAATCACACAAGGGTAATATGAAACGTGACAGCTTGAAAAATGAATTATGTTCCACACATGTTTCATACTTCCATATCATATTTTTTTTAAAAGATCCAATTTTGTCTTGACATTTCAAATGTTACTTTTTTTTAATCCTTTGAGGTCATACATTTGTGGAGAGTAGAGGCTAAGTGCTTAAGAATCTTCACTACATAAAGGTTGTGAGACTGGGTCTTAAGACAGTCTTGGATTATATTTCTACCCAAGCAACTCACTTGGCTGGGCAATGGAATGTGATCCATTGTTCTGTGGCATCTGAAAGGCTTCTGGAGATGTTGTAAGGGCCTTTTCTTCCCTACTATATAGTGCTTTCTGCCATTACAGGAATGGGATGCTTAGGAACATAGGAAACTGCCCTCTACAGAGGTATGGCCAGTGGCTTAGCTAATGGTTGTGTAGCCCGGTGCCAAACTCAAAACGATGCCCTGGAAGTTATGTCACAACCAGAAGAGATGTCATGCCCAGGCTTTTTAAAAAGTGACAATCAGGGGAAACCCACCTCCTTTCCCCCTAGCAGCTTGCCACCCACTTGCTCTGCTGCCTCCCCCCAGCCAGTGACATGGCTAAGGCATCTATCTCCTACATGGGGTCAAAAAGATTTGTAGCCCCCCAAGACAAAATCAAATTTAATTAAGTAAATAAATAAAAAGTGTGCCCCTGATTGGTTTGAGACACTGTGCTGGAGTGAAAAGGGACGGTTATTCTCCCCCTGCTAAATATGAGAGGAGCACTACTTGAAAAAGTGCCTTTTTACCCAGTTAGCAGGGGTAACTGTATTATGATCCATGGAAAAGAGAGCTGACTCATACTAACACTTTATTGGTTCCATGCTGTATCATAACAACATGTCATTGCAACATGTCAATAACATAATAACATGTCATTGGTTCTCAGAACAATCAGTCTCATAGGTCAGTTTTGAGTTAAAGAAATCTACTTTTTGTTCCATAAGGCCGTCGCGTTTTCATTTTCTAGTTAGTTGGCTATAACTTTTGATAGAATAAAGATATTCCAATGCGGTTTATTTCATTGCATTCTGCATTTAATTACCTTTCCAATGATATATAACGATGGTATTATCCATACATACCAAGATTTTCACAATTTTGGTCACTAGAGTCAAGCTTAGCTTGTTGCCCCCCTAAAGCATGATACCCGGTGCAACTGCTACCCTCTGCACCCCCTTAGCTATGCCACTGGTTATGGGCCAATCCTATAAGGGCCTTGCACTGCCAGAATGCTGTTTCTACTGGTGTAAGGCCCTTTATAGCTTTCAGAAAAGGCAACAATTTGGCAGAACCTGGCTGCCATTGCAAGCAGCGAGTGGCCTGGTAGTTCTATCATTTGCCAGTAACTCAGGCTACAGAGGCCAGGTGGGTGGCTGTATGGGAAAATCCCTCTTGCAGGAGAGTCCAGAACCCTCAGGGTTCTTATTTAAAATCAAGTCACAGTAGTGTCTGCAAGTGATCAGATATGACAACCCACTGAATTACTCATGAGCATAGAGTAGGCAGGCAAAGAGTCAAAACATAGGTAGTTTATTAAAAATCCATGGGGAAAAAGGAATTAAACAAAATGGGAAAAAGGGGGTAGGAGAAGTACAAGTAGGCTGATGAAAAATGCCTGAACACAGCTAGATGGAAATGAAGAAAAAGCTTGAGCAGATTAGGTATGGTAATGTCCAGCAATGGGCACTGGGCTGCTTTTTAAGAGCAAAGCACACAAAACCACAACTCATCAGGTCACTAAAGTGGTGACGTTTGCAGTCTAGCTTGGAGTGAAAAGGAGCAAACAAAACCAAATTTTCCTGAACCTGGCTAACTGCAAGTATAGTCCATATTGCGAGCTACTTATATTATCTCAGGAATTAGTCCCTGCAGTTACTGGAGAGTAAGGGCCCAATCCAGATGAATGCACACCAGCTCACTGCAGGTGTGCACTGTTGTGAACGTGCAATAAGGCATGCCCGCAATCGTTAGCGCCAGTCCAGCACCAGAGCTGGCCCAGTGCGATTCTGTGCTGGGCCAGCGCCAGTCAGAGGCTGGCAGCCTGCCGTCAGGCTCTCTGTACTTCGTACCTCTGTACAAAGAGGTAAGTGAGGGCATGACATTCCGGGGCAGAGGGTGTTCCAGGGTGGGGGGAGGTAAGGAGAAGGTAGGGAGAAGGCATGACAGGGGAGGGAGCGGGGGGGTAGGACTGGCAGGGTGCATCCAGAGCCCCATGTAGGACTTGTTGTCTGACACAAGGCATCTTGACACTGCGCCAGCTAAGCAGCTACTTTCCTTCTCCCGCAGGGGCACCGCCAGCTGCCCAGTGCACTCAGAATGCTGCGGCAGCCATTTTAGCACTGTGGCAGTCCCGCGCGCCAGGCAGCTCAGGATTGGGATATAAGTGCTACTTATATTGGGCTATAAGTGTTTGCTTTATGCAAACCAGCGCCAGATTTCATGGCAGACCTAGCAGAAACACACTTGAGCATCCCTGTGCTTGAATGGAAGAACCTGGGTTTGATGGTGTCATTGAGATGCCGGATTGGAGAAGTGGAGCTCATCTGGCCTCTCCATCCCACCCTTTAGCTAGAATAGACAGCCTTGGCTGCCCAATTGTTAGGTGCGTGCCAATTTCAATAGGAGGGTTAGCTATTCCAGACATGAAGAAAGACCAACTCACAAGTGCCTACGGCTGTGAGGAATGGCTTTTCAGCCAGAGGAAGCAGACTGCTGCAGGAACATGTTCCAACAGCTGTTGATACTGAGCCAACACAGAAGCTTCTGGGAGTTTAGAAGCATCCAAAAGTAAGGAATAGGCAAAAATAGGGGGGAAACAGGGCGCTCATCACACCATCACTTACCTGGAACTCTGTTTGTAATTTTTGTTTTTTTGTGTTTTTAATGTTTTTATCTGTTAAATTATGTTTTAATCTTTTTTTTTTTTTTTTAATATGTTGTAAGCTGCCCTGGGTCCCTTTGGGAAGAAGGGCGGGATAAAAATAAAGTTGTTTATTATTATTATTATTATTATTATTATTATTATTATTATTATTATTATTATTATTATTGTAGCCTCCCTCTTCCATGCCACCTCTGTTATGAGGAACATGAACAGAGCTTGTTGGGAATGTAGCAGGCTGATTCATTTGAAACAGGAGCAGTGCTGAGAAGAGAGGCTGTGGGAAGCGAAGGAAAGAGAGTGGGGTGCCTTCCCTTTCCTACCTACAGGGGGGTTGGATACATGCAGGGATGCCAAAATGGGGGGAGGGATTTGGGCAGTGGGCTGCCCCTGGCAGAGAGATCAGGTGATCCCTCTTAGCTGGTATCCTCGCCAAAGGATGCTTGAACCTGTGAGGGAGACTACAGGGGAGGTTAGAAAAAGCTTTCAAGTACATGTGTTTAGATGTGCATGTCCTTGACCCTCAACTCACCTCTTCACAGGCTAAAGGATCACACTGGGCAGACAAGGAACTTAGCTCAGAAGGACACACCCCAAGTGAGGAGGAGACATCTGCCTCCTTTGCCTGTAATAAATGTTTGGTTCTTGGTCCCCTACTTGCACTCATATTCGTGAGAGCCGTGCAAGTACTGTATGCCCCCTTCCCATGCCATTTTTCTTGCTATGTACCAACACAGATCCTGAGCTCCCTGATCATGATGGACCCTTGTCCGGCTGCTAGCGCTGGGTTCGGCAACTCCACCCTGCCATGGTTATCCTGCCAGCATTTTTCTCACAAAGAGTCTATCATAGAGAATGAGTTGCTTGATCTTTTGCAGAAACTGTCTCCCAGAGGAGCCAGGCATCGATTAATACTTAATTTGAATATGATAAACTCAACTTGTGAGCATACTAAATCCTACGCAGACCCATAGGTTGTTAGATTAAAATTACTGGAGTCTATTAGCCTGTTCTTGCTGTTTTGAACCGGCGGTGGTTGGATAATTTTTTTCCCCCTTACTGAGTCAATTATATAACAAATTCTGGTAATTAGTAGCATAAAACCAGGTAATAATATAATTAAAAAGAAAATATTTACTTGCAATGCAGGATATTTTTATACATCTTAATTATGTTGTTTTGCTCACCAACTAATGGCGCAGTCTAATATTTGTGTAGGTGTACATCTTGCAGATACAAAATTAATAAAAACAGATAGCATAATTAAGTCCCAGTCACAATGTGAAGGATAATTTGCATCTGAGTATGGCCTTTTGATTGAAGTGAGAGCCCGGAAGAAGGCAGATAGAATAAAAGTTTTGCATTTTGATCTCATGGAAATGAGTGACAAACCTATTATTGGTTTCACTAAGGTTACTTGGCACTTAATCTTATTAGAATAAAGGTCTGTCACAAGATTTGCCAGTAGCTTTGGTCCCCAGACAGTGCATGAATTACAAAAGGGGGAGCAGAGGAAGTCTGACTCATGGGTGATCTCTGAGGTTGACCAGGTGGGGCATGGACTGCGAGCCCACACACATCCAAGGATCGACCTGGACAGGCCAACTCCTGAATAATCAGTACTGGTGGCAGTGGTAATGCCAAATAATTAATCAGATGGTGGGCAGGAGGTGCATTGGGGACCCAGTGCATGGCGTTGCCCCAGGTCCCCCAGTAACCTGGTAATGGCACTGGTTTGGTGATCATTCATTTGCTTGGAAATGTTTCTTGATGGGTTTCCTATCCCCTGTTTTTGGTGGAGATGGCCATTTCCTCTTGTTCCACACTGTCGGCAGGGTGTGACAAGGTGCTTCTTAATTACTTAGGGAACCTGCGCCTTCATTATTTTACCAGCTGTGCTTTAAAACACATTATCATGCATGCACAGGGGAAAACTACCTCATGCTCAGATCCTGTGTAGTTGTCAATGGTGCAGCTCAGTAGTTTGGCAGGGATGAAGAGGAGGTGAGGGGGAAAGGTGCAACACATAAACTTTTATTTGGGGAATAATTTAACGATAATAACAGGAGAGAGGAATTAAAGTCCTAAATACTCACACACACCACAATGCACTCACACAAAGAAGGAAAATGATAGATCAGTTTGACTGCATGTGTGGCAAGCAAAGAAAGAAAGAGGGGAGTTGGTGAATCGATGGTGAGGCTGCACCAACAACCAAGATTACCAATCATTGTCTGCTAGATAGTGGGTTCTGTATTGTATACGCCATCCAGCATACGCCATCTGTGAGTCATGGAGGAAGAGAGCCAAAAGTGGGTAATGCTCCTGTTTAAAAAAAAGATTCGAAAAGAAGCCCAGAAGCAAGGTGGTCACTGGTGCATGGGAGGGAAGCAGGACAAGAGAGCTGGAACTGCATTCCTGGGTGAAACGAGTGTGTTGCAAGGCAGACAACAAAGGGCAGATGTCCAGACCATGCTGGAACAGCAGCTTTGGTAGTGGTCAGGGAGGGAAGTAGGGGAAAAAGAACTGGAAAGGAGATTGAAGTGGAGGGTTACTGACTCTGGGTGCTGATTTGACACAGTGGTCCTTGGATTGCAGCTGGAATGAGTTGGCTTAACACAGCACCAGGGGGTCAACAGATGACAAAACCAACAGCAAGACAGCAGCAGAAGGAAGAAGTATAAGGACACATGCTTTCCGATGACCCCGACTTTTATACCCTTTTCTTCTAGAAGGTTCTGTGGGGTGAATTCATCAAAGGGCTCATCTTGATGACCCATGATGGCTTATTCCCAGTCTTAAATGGGTCCCTCCCTTGTTCTGGCACATTGCTGAGGGTGCGGAAGCTAGCTCAGGAGGCCAGTTGCTTCATTAGTACATCTCCTTGATTAAACCTGATGAGCCATGCAGGTACAATAAGACTGCATAATTTTGCAAGTTTATTTGTCCATTTGGAGTTTATTTTTTATGGAAGTTCGTAAACTTCTGCAAACCTATGGAGTCCAGTAAATACCCAGAAACTAAAATGTACTCTAAGCCAAGAGAAACATATCAAAATGTATTTTTTGTCATTAAGCCACACATTACAAATACAGTCATTTGTCGCTTAGCAACCTTTCACTTAATGACAGACCGCATATACGACAGAGGTCAAAGTACACCAAAGACGCTCTTAATAAGACTATCAAGTCTCCCATGGCCTGCAGCAGAGTGTCTGTTTACACAACAAAGGCACTACATTGGGCTGAATGTTCGCTTAACAACCTAATCACATAACAAAAGGGATTGGAGAACGTATCCCAATCTTTAAGTGATGCACACCTTAGTGGCAGAAGTATATGAGAAAGTACAGTAATAGTAAAAAAGAAGGCATTTGTATAGCCGTGAGGATCACATAGCTAAATTCTTTCAAGTCTAAATAAACGCTTCTTTTTCATTTCCTTTTCTAAAGGGGAATTCTTCTGCATACATCCGTTTTACATTCTTATGTTCCTTCATGATCCATAGCATAATTATTAGTAAATAATCATTTTTCTTTTTTAGTTTGGCTTGTATTTAGGGCTGAGGATTTGTGATTTATATCAGTTTTTAAGATGCTTCTGTAATATTTTGGTGATAAAAATGTGATTGAATGCACACAACCTTTATATATAATATACTAAGTGAAATCAAAGGAAAAAATAACTTCTATTATTTAAAAGCTCGATTAAGAAAGAAGATTAACAAATTTTGTAATTAGGAGTTTGAACTATTTTCTTGTGGGTAGCTATTTAAAGACATCTTTGGTTTATATTAGAGGAAATGTTTATTCAAGCCTGGTTATAGATCCTCTCCTCTGGGCTAAATGCTCTTTAGAAGTTGATTATTCAGTAATTTTTAGGAGACTCAATACAATGTACTTTATGCAAACATACACAAGCTGTTAGATGCTTGCCCTTGTTTAAGCCCATGAAAATGGACCATAAATTTCAGTTAAGCAGCCAGCTCCAGGTTTGCCCCAATGCAATTTGGTGATCCCCCAGGCTGGGTGAATTGTCTGTTGGCTGATTAAACTGGTTTTATGGCCCATTTGTGCCACTGCAGTATACAAAGGGGTTGTTGTAGCAAAGCCAAAGTTGTGTGCTTAGTGCTGACACATGCTCTCCTTGAGCTATGCAGAGACCATCAGGCACAACTTGAGGCTTTTCATCAACCTGCAGTTGATGAACAAATGCAGAGACCAGCAAATATTGTGCTTTCACGCGTGAAAGAAAAACCCTGTTTCGAACATGTGATTCACTAGCTATCCATAAAGAGAACTGACCCTGCCCAGATATTCTCTAGAGCAGGTTTACTAATTATGAATTTCTCGAAATCTAGCGCATAAAGGTTTAAATTAGACTCTATCCTTGTATAGATGCTGGACTCCTTTCCTAATCTCATCCGCTGTCAATAATTAATGAGCACCCCTGGAGGCCGATTCAAAGCCCACTTTGACTGGATCTATGTTTGTATGCTCCTCTAATCTTCCATCTCCAAATGCTTATTGGTCAAAGGATCCTCCTCAAACTTCCGCCCTCAAACAAGTCATTCTGAAAAGAAGTCCTGAGGGTTGTTTTGTGAATTACAGTCTAATGAATCCTAACAACAGCTTCTGTAGCTAATGAGGTAAATGCATCCATGATGGCCACCATTTCCCTCCCCATTCAACTGCTGACCCAGTAAAAAGGGAAAGTGAAGACCAGGGTGGGGTGTGGGTGCAATAACCACTAGGCACTACTCTCCTCAGTCAGCCTGACTTTTCCAGCAACCTTGCTTTATGCAACTAATGTAGCATTTTTTTAAAAGGCACCCACTACAATATGCTTGGTAACATTCCAGCGGGGTAGCCCTGTTAGCCTGTAGCAACAAACATAATAAAAAGTCTTTCTTGGTGCCAGGTTGCTTTGGGCCCTAAGAACAAAGGCACTCCCTTTGACACACACCCCACATGGTACACTGTGTGGTACTACTGTCAAAGGTACTGAAAGTGCAGGGGTTGGTCCAGCTGGGTTGTCAGTCAGTGCCCAACCAGACATCATCTCTGGTTTTGTGATATCTTGATCATAGTGATTGTAGTATAAGCTACCATGGGTCACTTCATCATATCCATTAACTACTGTATTATGCAAAATTGGATCTGGCAGGGTTGTGCATGCAGCAGCCTATATCTAACTATATGGATACAGAGGAAAAGAAAGAGACACTGGAAACAGGCAGATCAAATGGCCATGAATTCCAAGTCAGTCAAAATTCAATGTACAACAACTGAAATGTATATAATAAAACAAGTACAGTTATAGTTCTGGAGGAATTGCTGTCTGTCATATTTCCACAGAGATGCAAATATACTTTCTTGGAGCTTAGAACCTTCTCAGTCTTGCCTACCAGGTTTGCCAAACTAACAGCAGTGCTCAGCCAGAATGGAAATATGTTTACCTTTTATTTTTGTTTCTGAATTATCTGTGCTGCTGATGCCTTTCCCAATAAAAACACCTCTTCTGGTTTTAATACTCTACACTGGTAGTGTAGAGACCCTGCAGCTCAAGACCAACCCTAAATGCCTAGACATTCTGTATCACTACGGATTGGAACAGGAGTTGGGTGACGTGCAAGAAGTTGCTGCCGAGAGAGGGGAGGGTCACCACCGCACCACCCATATGAATGGATTAGGAAGCCCTGCTGATACATTCTAAAACAGCTCACTGTTTACAGTGAGTGACCAGGGTCCCAGAAGCTCTCTTTCCGAGTACAGTGTGGATCTCTTTAGGCGGATGCTGCAAGCCTATGTTGGTTTGTGTTCAAGCACCTTGGCGGGGGTGGTGGGGGTGGTGGCATTCTGGTGCACTTTCATGGTTGCTGTACCTGGGAACATTGTTTGTGGGATATTGAATATCTGTGTCAGGAGTTGCCAATGCCAGTGAGGAATGCCCACTCTTCTGTGGGGAGAGAAAAAGATCAAATGGCAAACACTTTTTTTCAGGGACAAGGAGGAAAGGTGCATGATTGCCACAGCAGGTTTAAAGGCCTAGTTGCTGGTGCCAATGAGAAGGAAAAGGCATTGGGTCTGACACATCACTGTGGTTAGGCTGAACATGAAGCAAACAAGCAGGGATTTCCTATGCTTCTCAGAAGTGGTTGGTGGGGGGGGGGTGTCTCTTGATCCATGCTCAACATGGCATTTTACAAAGTGCAGGTGTTGCACATGTTCTATTTCCTTCCTGGTATCATTTTGAGACAAAGGTTTTGCCAAGAGTAAGTTTTGGTCAGTAGGAACTCATCACATTTTATGCTGATTGAATTGTTATATTTTTTTGTAGTCAAAGGCTGGATCAAGTTGTGAATATTTTATCATTAAAAACGGTACGTACAGGAGACATTGAAGATGCATTTATTTGCCTGCCGCTCGACAACAACAACAAAACCAGAATAATTTGCTTGATCTCTTGAAAGATAATTAATTAATGCAACACAAGTGGGTTACCTTTTAATATTCAGGGACAGTGTTTGCACCTCAGTGATTCATTACCCTCCACTTGATGTCACTCAATAAGTAGAAGTATTATGATAACCTCTTTCCGTGACCTTAACTAAAGTGCTGTCAACTGAAAATTCATCTGGGTGCCCCCATTTACAATATGCATGAAAGGACAGGCATCAAAATACATTTTCTGCCGTTCTCCCTATTTGACGGCTTGTGCAGCACAGTGCAAAATTGCAAATTAGGCCAACATGGTAGATTGATGCTGAAGACATTTAAGGTGGGGGGGGGGGAGAGAATGAGATCTTGGTTTATACATGAGATAGCAAGGGAAATTAATAAGGGAAATTGACAATCATTTATACACGCCAGCATCAGCAGGCATCTCAGCAAAACTGCCAACCAAAGGTCATAGCTCATCTGCCATGAAGACAACCAACAGCGTGGCTAAAAGTTATTCATTTCTAGACATTGTTTGGGCACTTTGATCACCGTGGAGGCAGAAGTGTTTCTTTTTCTTCCACTTTTTTTCCCCAACCAGCAGAAGCTATAAATCAGTCCCTTTAAGAAGACCTGGCTAGCCCAACAGAGATCGATTTCACCAGGAAGTTGATGAGCCACTAATACAATTACAACTACCTGTCATAACAAGGAAAACTTATCTGTGGCAGTGACAAAGGGCAAATCAATTCAAGAACAGGTTTTATTTTATTTTTTAACTCCACGTAAGACACATGGGTGCTGAATACACAGGTGTATGTTTTTGAATTATTGTGAGGTGCTTACACGCTATAGGATTTTTCCAAATAGAACAGTTCAGCTGAGGTCAATGGGACAATTTCTTTGCGCTAAGGACTGAAGCAAGTTAATGTGGTTCCTAGAGAACAGGAGGGGCTTTCCGGGGCTTTGCCTGCACAGTCATAACCTGAAAGTTAATAGTCAGGACTATAGCATATTATCGTATGCCTGGCTATTTCCTCCCAGTTATTCGCAGAACTGTATAGCCTTTCCTATGGATTCTTCTGTTTTTAGAGCATGTCATCCTTAACATTCTATCTCAGTTCCTCCGTAGTGCCTGATTAAGCAAGGCCACTGATATAAAAATACCCAAAGGTGAACTGGACAACTGTAGCCTTTACCAAAGACTAAATTTAGTAATGCTGAAGGTGGAGTTATAATAGCTGACCTTTTTGGATAAAGCTGTGTTCCGTCTGGTCACTGTCATTTGAAGGTTTACTCCCATATGTGTAATGGGAGTAAACCTTCCCATGTGATGTGTTACGGCACATCACCATCCCGTTTGGTGATGTGCTTCTGTTATGTGAAATCGGAACTGAGCATAAAGCTTCTTGCATCAGGGGCTGCCCTTTACTGCTTCACAGGACCGAAAAGCTCACTGCATTTCTAACGCTAAAAGTAATTTCAAATACGTAGTAAGATGCAGGTAATCCCTGCCTTCAGAAAGTGCGCTTCTAATGTTAGTGTGCAAATCTTTTAATCAGAGACCTGGCAAAGTCACCTACGCAGCCAAATGTTTCCTTTCTCGGTGTTGACAATAGATTAAGCTATACGTTCTGCCAACGAATGGGCTTCCGATGTGTTTTCCCTGTGCTGCCATCTGTTATGCTTCTCCAGGTATTACCACCACTGCTCTGAATCATTTTCAAATAACTGCAGTGAAGAGTGTAACAAATATGAATAATAAAATGTATTGCAATGAGATATTTAAGTTAACTGAGTGCATCATAAATGTGATAAATGCAAATTAAACAGATGCCATGAGTCTTCCCCCCCTCCCCCCCAAACATCTTGTCACTGTACCTTCTGCTATAAGCTCAGGAGTCACTCCTGAGGGGCTTTCCTGCACAAACTCTCAAAGCATGCTCTGTCCACATCTTCATCTTCACACAATATTCCTTTAAACTCTTCTCCAATGACAATAAGCAGTGCAACATCCGCTCCAGACATAATACATGGGGATGGGAAGCACTTTGCTGTGATGGGATGGCTATATTGGTGTTCACTTCCTCTTTCAAATAAACTCCAGATCTGTGTTGTTCATTAAGCATTGTTGTTTGAACGATGGGTGATAATACTGAGCATTTGTATAGCACTTCTGAGACATCTAAAACACTTCAAATGTACTATCCTGTTGCACTCCTTGCAATGATCTGTAGGGAAAATGAGTATTATTATAAGCAATCCCATACTGTAGGTGGGGGGAGGGCTGAGGCAGAGAGGGAAGGGCTTGTCTGAAGCTTACCTAGTGAGTTCATGGGAGAGGTGAGTTTCAGACCTAGAACTTCCAGATTTGTAGCTCATATCTTACACCAGCTTTACACAATGAGATGGTAAGCAGGAGTGCCTCACATGTGTTCTTTGCAGAGACTAAGGTCCCAATCCTATCCAATTTTCCAGTGCTGGTGCAGTTATGCCGGTGAGGTGTGTGCTGCCTCCCTTGGTGGAGGGGCAGTCACTGGGGCCTTCTTAAGATATGGGAACGTGTGTTTCCTTACCACAGGGCTGCATTGTGGCTACACCAGAGCTGGAAAGTTGGATAGGATTGGGCCCTAAGCTGTCAGCACTATGCTTGACAGCCACAGACCCATGTTTAAAAATGCAAGTTGTAGCATAGCGGTAAAGCTCTGGGGTCAATTTCCAGCATAGATGCAGGAAAAGGAATAGAGAAGCCTTCCTCTGCCATCTGTTTTTCCCTTATAGCTCCTGATTCAAGTCAAATGCCACTAGGAGAAAAATACATTGAAGAAGGATACTCTGCATCAGAGTGGTCCAGCTGGCACTCATGGGCAGCTTGCAGTCTGCGAAACCTTTTTTTTGCAGCCTTTGACAACACTCAAGGAAAAAACATTGTGATGCTACCTGGCTCACTCTCTTCTGGCCACAGCCAGCCCCAGGCAAGTGGTGAGCTAGTCACCCCCTCTCTGACATGGTGCTGCTGAACAGAATGTAGCATTGCAGCATCAGAGATAACCCCCTGGGATTAATGGGGGTAGGAGCACAGGCTGGAGAGGGAGAGGCAAAGGAGGGCCAGGCGTCAACTGGGAATGCTATTTGGGCAGGAGGCAGAGGGGGAGGCCATAATTGGGGTTGTCCTTACTTAAACTCTGAGCTGGCCAATGAAAAGTGTTCAGTCCAGGGAGGCATTGGAGGTGTAAAAGCAGCTGTCCGTGACCCTACAAGACAGCCCGGGCTGCAGAGGTGGAAGCTGGGTAATGCAACCCCTGCCCCCAGCTATGTCTGAGGCCTGTCAAGTTATGGAAAGTTGGATTGCCCTCCCCTGGATGAAGTCTTCCTTTCCTGATGACAGTGGACCGCAACTGATGCATCAGATGATAAAACATCCAAAATATTTGCCTGCCAACCTGAAACAGCATGGCCTGTTTCATTCATGTAAGTTGCGAATTGCTCACATACCCCATCCCCGCTGTGCCTCCAGTCAACTTCCTGTCCTGGAGTGAAGATCGTCCACGTAGCTAATGCTGGCTACTTTTGGTTCAAGCAGCACTCCCAACTGCCAGGGATTATCCTCTAGGAGAGATCTGCATAAAATGGGGTGGTCTATTTATGATTAGGAATCTTAACTAATTGAATTTTTTTCGTGGCTTTATCATCTTAATTTTAATCACAGCCTAATCTTATTTTGCTGGATTTCAAAAGTTTTCCAGCAGCATAAAGTCCTTTACAGCTGTCATAAAGTGCAACATTCCATTCAATGCAGCTGGCAGGGAAAGAGCCCTGGCATTGATCAGCATGGGTGTGGGTGGGAAGGAGAGGGGATGCCTTGAGCAGGGTGGGGAGGAGGAGGAATGGGGGAGAGAATGGGTGGAGAGAAAAGTGGGGAGGAGGAAGGAGGGCAGGGGAGTGATATTGGGAGTGTGCTGCTAGTATGCTATCCTCCTTCCTGGCCTTGATCCACCTTCTCACGTCCACTCAGACTTGTGCCAGCTGAATTGCTGACTCAGGCCTGAGTAGACCCATTCAGGCAGTGGAGGCTCACACATTTGCTGCACTGTCAGTAGCCCAGATTAGGACTGGGCTTTCAACCATGGAATGTAGCAAAGCGTGTATGTGACAGCAAGGGGGGAAGGTAGAGAGAAGGATAGATATGAAGGAAGCTTAGATAGTATCATAATTTTGTAAATGGCAACCACTGAACGTCAGAAGGAAAGGCCATCTTCTTTTTTTTTTACTCAGCTACTTATCTGAAATACAAAATGATTCAGAGGAAAGATGACTTCATGAGTATACAGAGTGTTCTCGCTTGTGGTTAAGCAATATATTAAATGTTCCAGCTCTATATCTATCTGTTTTGATACAGTCCAATTTTTTGAACCCAAAGATAAAGTATTTGCAATAAAGGGTTAAATTCTGAAGTATTTTGGGATGCAGCTCTGCTGTTCTTATTAGTTATTGGTTTGATATTGATCTAGTGGTTTGTAATTGATCTTTTACAATCTAATGTGCTGCACATTTACTCACAATTAAGGGCTAAGCATGATGTTTGGAGTTCTGTGAGTGGGATTCAGTGGAATTGGGGGTGGGGGCAAAAGGCTAAGTGTTTCAGTCTCCCAAATGCCAAAAACAAGAGCTTTTGCAGCTATGACTGGCTCTGCAGGCGACGGGGAGGGGTCACTTTACACCAATATTTGGGAGGCTGCAACACTTAGTGTTTTGCCCCCATCAGGAAAGCCAGTGCTGGAACTCCCAATGTTATTTTCTTCATGTGAAAGCAGTTATGGGCCCCCAATTGGATTGGAGTCCCAATATAGGGGAAAGGGAATCTGATATTTCGCCTTTGATCCTAATAATCCCCCTGAAGCTACTATTAGCCACTCTCACAAAAACTATGCCCATAGGTTTTGTCCTCCACAGCTGATAGCAGCTTTGGTGCGGCAGTTTAAGTTGGAGAACTGCATTGGGAGAAAGGTTGGAATCATCCATCCTACCCTGGCCCTCATTCAAATCCAGCCCCCTTACCCAGCATTTAAGAGCTGAAAATTACTTTGCAAGTTTCAGCCACAGAGCTCCAGTGTAATGTGTAGTTTTACCCCAAGCCCCATTGACAGAAGAGGACTTACTATCAAGTAACTGTCCATCAACTTATAGCAATGCAGCACAATCCTGTACACATTTCCTGGCAAATGTCCAGCTGAGTTCAATGGCACTTGCTTCTAGTATGAATGCTTAAGATTGATGCCCTAGGCTCTTTAATGCATTTGGTTTCTGGAGAGGTAATCATCCAGCACAGTCTTATTCTAGTATTTGCTTTGCATTGTGACATAAACCTGTCAGAGAAGCCAAGGAAACAGCTCCCTAATAATAATAATAATAATAATAATAATAATAATAATAATAATAATAATAATAATAATAATAATAATAACCCATTTCTGCCCAGCCCAAAGGTGTACAGATTTGTTCCCTATTATGTATATGCTACATTGAGCAGAAACGGCCTAAAAATGATTCTTCTTCTGAAACTTCTTCTTACATAGAACCTGACGTTAAGCTGGTTAGTGGTTTGATGTGAACAGACCACAGCTGAATGCTTGATTTCTCGTGCACCCGACACAAAAATTAAATGAAGGCTTCCAGGAAAACTTTATAACAACATTTATCTGTGGCTAAATTAGAAAGTAATTTTCAAAATAAAATTTGAAAGTATCATTTGGTAGGAAAAAATTAAAGCAGGATAAAACTAAACGTAGCAGAACTAAAATGTGCTTTTTAATTTAGTTTTTTAATGCTACTTTCTGCAAAAAAAAACATTTAATTTTCAGAGAAGAAATATTCTTTACTTAAAATGAAATGAAATTCTGCTCTGTGAAAACATTTTAATTAACTTAGGGCTGCATTATGCAATAAGCAGCACTTTCACAGAAAGCAAGCAGATTTATCATATACAAACCTTTGGCTTTAATTTATTTGTTACCTCACAGAGTTATAAACCACATTAACACTCATGCGTAGAGCTCAGCACTCTGATGCAGCTCTCAAGCAGCTGTGCTACCAGAGATCCTTTTCTTTGTTATTATTTTTTATTGCAACTCAAAGAATAATGACTCTGCAATATCATGTGGTGAATGAGCAATAATTTGATAAACATTGTCTTTCAATTAGATTAGAGCAATTAATCTGATTCTAATTTAGCGGCACCATTACCATACAGGAATCCCAAGAGCCCTTTGAATAATCTCTAAACACATTGACACACTCAGCAGACAGGCATTATCTCCACTCATACTGTTCTTCCATATGGTCTCCTCCCATGGTGATGGAGGGCACCCTGCTGTTTCAATCAAATAAATGTCAATTATCTGAGATGGATTTTTTAGTTCACAAGCCGAGGCTTGCTATTCTGCTAGCACATTTCCTGTTTCTGGCCCTTCTTTGAAATTATCATGTTCTTCCTTGTTTTCAAGAGATCGGTTATTTGTGGAATGGCCTCCAAACTCTGCGATATCATCAAAAGTTGCAAAGGCTTTCTCCTTAAAATTATAGGTGTAGGAACCAATTTCGGTTGGAGCAAAGAAAAGAAACACGGGATGTTACAGAAGACGGAAATGGTAACAGACTTTATAAGGGACGTTTCTTTATTGTAGTGCTTAGATCACTGGTAGAAAGTTCATAGAACTTGTGACAGTTCAAGGATTTGCTAGCTGTGTATGATAACATATGTAGCTCAGGAGAGAGACTGTAGTTCAGTACATGCTCAGCAAGCAGGAAGTATTAGTTTCAGTCATGGACATTTCCAGGTAGGACTGGGAAAGACTTCCAGCTGAAATGCTGGAGACCTGCTGCTGGCCAGTGAATACTAAGCTAGGTAGACCAATGGTCTGCTTTAGCATAAGGCAGTTGGATTTGTGTGTGACAGTCCTTGTAGGGTTCATCAACCTATTTTATTTGATCACCTGGGACTGAGTAAACATGTTTGGCAAACAGGAAGCATTAGTTTCAGGCATAAATATTTCCAGGTAGGGCTGGGAAAGACTTCTAGCTGAAATGCTGGAGGCCTGCTGCTAGCCAGCGACTACTGAGCTAGATAGACAAATGGTCTGTTTCAGCATAAGACAGCTGGATATGGGTGGATATGGATATTTTATTTTGTCATGCCCTACATTTTTATTGAATGTCCTACATTTTGGGATGCCTTGTCCTCTTTTTGTGGTTATGACATCTGGTCACCCTGCATTTGGCCAAAGTTATTAATCTCATGGGGAGGTAGTAGCCTAATTTCATATGTTGCTTAATGCTTATCATTAGAATTTTTTTTTCCTGCTGTTTCAAGGAAGTTGAGATTTGTATCCTTGCTATCAATCCCTCTCAATATTGATGCAACCCCCTCTTTGATTATTAGGTATTCTGATCAGAATCTTGCTGATCCAGACATATGGTAGTTTCTTGAACAATTATTGATGATTTTGGTGAGTCTCCATTATAATATGATTAAACATTTTGGCTAAGCATCTTTCTGTTATTAATCCATAGTTAAGATCTGTACATTCACATATTTGTAACATTTCTTACTCAGTTACATTTTGTCTTGGTTCTAGTTTAGTTCTTTTTCAGTTGGGATTCTTTTCATGAAATTATGGGCATGTAGAGAAGGCAGAAAGAGAGAAAGTGTTTCTTCCTCTTTCTCAGTACTAAAGTACTGTATTATTACTGATATTATTGTAGTAGATTTTCTCCCCTGGGGGCTGGGGATAAGAATAGGCCCTCAGTTTGGCTGTACTTGTCGTAAGAGGCGACTGAACAGCCACCGGGTAGATGGGACTCGTTAGCCTGGGAGAAGGAAAACTCTGATCCCAAACCTCCACTGCCTTGTGGCTACATCCAGTTAAGGAAAAGGCTTCAGGAGTCAACCTTGAGGCAAAATCCGGAGCCAGAGTCCCTGAGGCAGTTCATGGCTGAACACAGTCACGTTCTGGCAACTCCTGCAATGCCGCTGGAACAACCGTATTGGCTTCTGCCTTTCCATTGGACCATTCCAGCGACCTGGAGAGGGGGGATTTGCTGCATGGGTAACAGCCTATCCTCCATACCTACTTTACCCAGGCTTCGCATACTGGAGAGGACACTGTTCCGGAGCCACCATTCAGAGCGCGATACCATAGTCTTCCGAGACTAAAGGATGCCAACAGCAGTGTAGTAGATTTTACATTGTGAGCCCTTTGGGAACAGGGAAACATTTATTGATTTATTTTACTGTGTGAACCACGTTTCTTTAAAAAGCAATATACAGTCAGACCCCAGCATCAGCGGATCTGGCATCCGTGGATTTGACTCACCGTGGATGCTAGTGGATACCAGGATCCAAGTTTAAAAGCCTTAAAAACATAAACAACAAGGGATTTAAATGCTGTTAAAAACAAACAAACAAAAATGAAAATAGGGGTTTCTACCTTTGTGCAGGCAGACTGCAACGCTTCCAAGCCTGAGGAGTTTTTTTAGCATTGAAAAGACCCACTTCTGGGTGGCACACAGCTTCCTCTGTTCTCCCAGGCTTGCTCCAGAATGCATCATGCAGCCTCTTCATGTCTTAGAATACCTCTAGACCCAACTGGAAGTTGCTGGACCCAGCTGGAAGTGCCTTCTGGACACATGCGGGAGGTCCTCCGAGGCTCCCCAGCTGCGGGGGTCAACATCTGCAGATATTTAAACCTGTGGATGCCGAGCCCATGGATGAGAGGGCCCACTGTACTTGCTTTAGATTTTATTTTGCCTCTTTTCAGGTGTCTGTTACTGCCTATTTGATCTACTCCCAATTCCCCCCTTCTGCCTTCTTTAGTAAAGTTTTGTTATTTTTACAAGTTACTTGTCTGTTTTACTCTGATCAGAGCTGAGGGCTATTTGCTCCGTGCTACTGGACAGCTTGCTTGGGGGTTAATGCTACAAAGGGCACATGTGCTAGAGATCACTCTGGAGATGGTTCAGGCTGGAGATAGCTTCCTGAATTGCTCTTATAGCAACCAGATTCTGTGCTGAGGGAACCTTGTTCACTGGGTTCCATCCTAAATGGGAAGCAGGGCAAGGAAGGGCATCTCCCTTTTGGACATTTTCCTTCCTGGTTGCAACATCTGCTCCTTTTCTGGCTGGCTACAAGCCATCTGGGAGGTACATGGAAACATTAGGTATGCTAACTGCTTGCCTTACTTCTTCCCCCATCCCCACAAGGTGGACAGCAGCAGTAGCCTCACGGGCAGCCCAGTCCTGAGCTCCAGTGGTACGCAGCTTCGGTTGCACCAAAAATGGCTGCCGCTGGATTCTATGCGCCACGGGCTACCACAGGCAGCACCTCGGGAGAAGGGGACTTTCATCCCCTTCTCCTGGGTAAGGGAAGTAGGTCCGCAATGGGGCTACTCAAGTTACCGCAGACGGTAGGGTAAAGGCGTTTGTGTAGGGTGGCGAGCCCTACACGAACGCGCAGGATCCAGTGGAGCAGAGCTCCACCGTACCCGCCTCCCTCCCTTCCCCGGCACACCTCCCACCTGCCCTCTCCCTGCTTCCCACCTTGCCTCCTCCCTGCCCTACCTCTGCCCTCCACCTGCCTCCCCCCTCCCCAGAACGCTTCCTCCCCGCCCCCTCCCCGCTCCAGCTTACAGTGCCGCAGCTCGGTGGTCCACGCGACTGCCGAGTGGTGGAGGCTGGGCGCCCGCCCGGTGCTAACCCAGCACCAGCCAGCGCTGGGCTAGCACAGACACTAAGATTCACAAATGTGCCTTTTGGCATGTTTGCGACAGTGCACGCCAGCAGGGAACCAGCGCGCCAAGCTCAGGATTGGGCTTTGAATCACCACAACTTGTACATAACATAAGAACATAAGAACAGCCCCACTGGATCATGCCATAGGCCCATCTAGTCCAGCTTCCTGTATCTCACAGCAGCCCACCAAATGCCCCAGGGAGCTACAGCAGATAACAAGAGACCTGCATCCTGGTGCCCTTCCTTGTATCCGTCATTCTGACATAGACCATTTCTAAAATGAGGAGGTTGAACATACACATCATGGCTTGTAACCCATAATGGATTTTTCCTCTAGAAACTTGTTCAATCCCCTTTTAAAGGCATCCAGGCCAGATGCCATCATCACATCCTGTGGCAAGGAGTTCCGCAGACCAACCACACGCTGAGTAAAGAAATATTTTCTTTTGTCTGTCCTAACCCTCCCAACACTCAATTTTAGTGGATGTCCCCTGGTTCTGGTGTTATGTGAGAGTGTAAAGAGCATCTCTCTATCCACTTTATCCTTCCCAAGCATAATTTTGTATGTCTCAATCATGTCCCCCCTCAAGCATCTTTTTTCTAGGCTGAAGAGGCCTAAACGTCGTAGCCTTTCCTCATAAGGAAGGTGCCCCAGCCCAGTAATCATCTTAGTCACTCACTTTTGCACCTTTTCCATTTCCACTATGTCCTTTTTGAGATGTGGTGACCAGAACTGGATGCAATACTCCAGGTGTGGCCTTACCATCGATTTGTACAATAGCATTATAATATTAGCTGTTTTGTTCTCAATACCTTTTCTAATGATCCCAAGCATAGAATTGGCCTTCTTCACTGCTGCCGCACATTGGGTCGACATTTTCATTGACCTGTCCACCACCACCCCAAGATCTCTCTCCTGATCTGTCACAGACAGCTCAGAACCCATTAGCCTATTTGTGAAGTTTTGATTTTTTGCCCTGATGTGCATGACTTTACACTTACTTACATTGAAGCGCATTTGCCATTTTGCTGCCCATTCTGCCAGTTTGGAGAGATCCTTCTGGAGCTCCTCACAACATTTCTGGTCTTCACCACTCGGAAAAGTTTGGTGTCATCTGCAAACGTAGCCACCTCGCTGCTCACCCCTGTCTCCAGGTCATTTATGAAGAGGTTGAAAAGCACTGGTCCCAGGACAGATCCTTGGGGCACACCGCTTTTCACCTCTCTCCATTGTGAAAATTGCCCATTGACAACCACTCTCTGTTTCTTGGTCTTCAACCAGCTCTCAATCCATGAGAGGACCTGCCCTATAATTTCCCATGGAGCTTTTCAGTAGCCTTTGGTGAGGGACCATGTCAAACACCTTCTGAAAGTCCAGATATATAATGTCCATGGGCTCTTCTGCATCCACATGGCTATTGACCTTTTCAAAGAATTCTAAAAAGTTTGTGAGGCATGACTTACCCTTACAGAAGCCATGCTGATTCTCCCTCAGCAAGGCCTGTTCGTCTATGTGTTTTGAGATCCTATCTTTGATGAGGCATTCCACCATCTTACCCGGTATACATGTTAGGCTGACTGGCCTATAGTTTCCCGGGTCCCCCCTCTTTCCCTTTTTAAATATTGGTATGACATTTGCTATCATCCAATCCTCTGGCACCGTGGCCGTTTTGAGGGACAAGTTGCATATTTTAGTCAAGAGATCAGCAACTTCATTCTTCAATTCCTTAATAACTCTTGGGTGGATGCCATCAGGGCCTGGTGACTTATTGATCTTTAATTTATCAATGAGGTCTGAAACATCTTCTCTTTTAACCTCTATCTGAATTCCTCGGTCAGGAGGGGCCGTTTGGGCAGCGGTATCTGCCCGAGGTCTTCTGCCGTGAAGACAGATGCAAAGAACTAATTCAATTTCTCTACCATCTCTAAGTCTCCTTTTATTTCCCCTTTCCCTCCTTCACCATCCAGAGGGCCAACTGCTTCTCTGGCGGGTTTCCTGCTTCTAAGATATTTGAAGAAGCTTTTATTATTCCCCTTAATGCTGCTGGCCATGTGTTCCTCATAGTCTGTCTTGGCCTCCCGTATCAGCTTCTTACATTTCTTTTGCCACAGTTTATGTTCTTTTTTATTCTCCTCATTAGGGCAAGACTTCCATTTACGGAAGGAAGCTTCCTTGCCCTTTACAGCCTCTCTAACTTGGCTCGTTAGCCATGCGGGCACCCTCCTGGACTTAGTGGAGCCCTTCTTCCTTTGCGGTATACACTTCTGCTGGGCCTCTATTACTGTTGATTTGAGCAACCTCCATGCACTCTGGAGAGATTGGACTCTTTTTACCTTCCCTTTCAACCTCCTTCTAACCAGCCTCCTCATCTGAGGGAAGTCTGCTCGTTGGAAGTCAAGGGTTATTGTGAGAGATTTGCCCAGTATTCTTCCCCCGACGTGCATGTCGAAACGGATCACAGCAAGATCACTGTTCCCCAATGGCTCAGTAACACTGACATCTCTAACCAGGTCCTGAGTACCGCACAATATTAAATCCAGAGTCACCTGTCCTCTGGTGGGCTCCATGACTAGCTGCTCTAAGGCACAGTCATTTAGCATGTCAAGGAATCCAGTCTCCTTTTCGTGACCAGAACACAAATTGACCCAGTCAATTTGAGGATAATTGAAGTACCCCATGATTACAACCCTGTCCTTCCTTGTCACCTCCCTGATCTGTTTCCTCATTTCAAGGTTCTCTTCTGGTTTCTGGTCTGGAGGACGATAGTACGTCCCCAGTATTACATCACTCCTCAGGCCTGGTAATTTAACCCACAGAGATTCTATGGTGGAGTCTGATCCCGCTTCAATCTCTACTTTGCTGGATTCTATCCCTTCCTTAACATAAACGGCCACCCCACCTCCAACACGCCCCTCCCTGTCCCTCCTGTAGAGTTTATAGCCTGGGATTGCCATATCCCACTGATTCTCTGCATTCCACCAGGTTTCCATTATGCCCACTATGTCAATGCTTTCCCTAGTCGCCAGACATTCCAGTTCTCCCATCTTTGCTCGGAGACTTTGGGCATTTGCATAAAAGCATTTGTACATGGAATGCCCCAGGATGAGCTGCTTATTCGCTCCTTTGTCCCTGCATCCTCTCATTGTGCCAAACCGTCTATCACATCCCATCATGCTACCATTCCCAATTTCTTCTCCTACTCTGTCTTTGCCTTGTTGTTCTCCCCATCCTCGTCCCATAGGGATGAGGAGTCCCGAACTGGATGCCCCTCGGCTCCTGTCGGCCTTCCCCCAGGGATCAATTTAAAAGCTGCTCTGCCACCTTTTTAATGTTATGCACGGGCATAACATAGTATTTGTATTTGTAAAGTATTGTATTGTATTGTATTGTATTGTACATAGTATTGTAGTATTTGCTTATTTTTAGGAAGTCTGATATTTGTTTCTTTCTCATTGCCAGTGTACAAGATTGAATATATAAATTCTATTCACTGGAGTGAGTCTGGATGCAGAAATTAGATGAACCTTTCAGTGCAAGACAAGTCACAAGATGAATGGTGCGATATATGTATTGTCTTGAAGCTAGAATTTTTAGTTACCCAGGCCTTTAGATTTTATAAAGTAAAGTGCCATTTATCTAATGAATTTGGACATACTTCTCACCGTTAATATAATCACACAGAGTTTGCTTGAGGAGATTGTGAACTACACACTCTTGTTGATGTTACTCAATAAAACAATTAATACAATCAATTTGACTTGATGTGTGTCTTGTCTTGTAAACCACTGGGTCATTAACTTTAACAATGTCAGCTATGTTCTCACTATCAAATTCAACTAAATTAATGTTCAAGGAATAGGTAAGAACTTACTCTGCATCGAGGAAACTATCAATGCACTATCAATTGGCATTAAAGAAACAGGGCAATCAAGCTTGAATTTGTTTTGGGGGCTTTAGGCAGGAACGAAATAGTAGTGAGAAAGTAATAATAGGCAAAACTCTAGAAGAAAAAATTGGGCTGTGTTAAAAAAGAGCCCCCCTGGATGCTACAATAAAACCTGAGAGAAGGGTAGATGTGCCAGACAGTGAAGACATGGGACTAGGTTTTGCGGAGGTGGAGCGCGATCACTGCGCTTCCACTTTTGAAGACATGGGGAGCCCTGCAGACGCTTGCACAGGTCTCCCCGCACCCCCAGGACACTGTTACAGGGGCTGGTAAGTGCATGCCAGTCCCTGCAGCCCCCTTAACGGTGCGATCCTGGAGATTGCGTCGCTGCCTCCCCCTGCCCCTTAAGGGAGCAGAGTCCAGGACCCTCAAGCTGAGGTGTTGCAACTTCCTAGTTAGAGAAGCCCTGGGTTATTATAACAACTTGTCAGTTTAGCTTCCAGTCTCCCCTCTATAGGCATGATTGAGTTGTTCCTGCTTAGCTCTTCAGGCAGTACAACAGCTCAACAACCAGACCTCACCTCCTGGTGTGATTTGGGTATTTGCAGTATGACTTTGGTTTTCTTCCTATGACTAGCAAATCGCATTCCCACAGTCATGGTTTTGAAGCTCTCTTCAGTTTCAAAAGAGCTTTGCCATTTGGTACTGACCCCATCACTGTTGAAAGTCCAATGTGTGCAACAGTCACACAATTCTTTGGAATCAGGTCAATATACTGTACTTTTGTCTGACTTGCCACCGACACTCAAGCAATAAATGTGCCTAATTTCATAGCAAAATGGGAGGGAAATAACTTAGAACTCATATACTCCCAAAGGCAAATTTAATCTAACCATTCATGTTCTAATATTACACAGGCACTCCTTAAGCATGTACCATTAACACAAAACCCTCATGTGGATATTGGGACAGGGCAGTTGGCTTCAGCAATATTTGTTCACCACCATTGTGCTGAATTGCCTTCCTTTCTGTTACGTCTATTTTGTTCTCCAGCTTATTAATCATTGGTCCAATGCATTTGTATTGGCTGGGTCGAAGATTTAATAACCTTCCCATGTTGGAGCTGTGTACGAGTCCTTCCCAAGGGCATTGACTCTACCCCCTCTGCTCTCAATGTTTACTCACCCAGTTACATGGTTTAATATCAAAGGGCAGAGATAGCATCACTCTTTACCTCCTCAGATACAGAAGACTTTTAAAACAAAGCAAAACATATTGGAGAGAAACTGCAGGAAGATGTGGGACACTTTCAGAGTTCTATGGGATGAGTGGCATTCAGTTTTGCCAAATGTTGTGGGGCTTTGGGATGGCTAGGTTGGCTGACCTTACCTATGAATAAAATAAAGCTTCTGAAGTCTTCTCTCTATAATGTGTTTACCTCAGGTCAGCATTTACCTCAGTTTCCCTCTTTCTATCTAAAATACATGCACATACTTTCTAATATATATTTAAAATATATTTTGATAGAGACTATCAATATATGTATACATACTCAATATTGATATAACTGGGTTAACTCCTTTAACTACTACTCAGTACATAATTACATACCTTTACATAATTCCATACTAGCCAGTGAACAAAAAACTAATTAAAAATGAATTTATATCAATATATTATTTCACACTGACAGTAGGAACAAAGTGGATATCGCTCTGTATTTTCTATCATCTTTTCATGGCTGACAACTATCATTGGGTCTGCTGACCATAAGCAAAACCCAGAAATTGTTTTAAACTCCAGTCTGCAATCAGTGTGATCAAATCAGACTATAGAATTTGTTGTCTACCCTAGTGGACATAAAAACGTTTTTTTTTTTCCTGCAGAAAAACAGTATGATAACATCAAATTTGGAAATGTATGATCACAAGAAATCTAATGTGACATGTTTTTCCTGGCAATGTCACTATCATATTAGTGTTTAGTCATCTTGATTTTAGAAAATTGCTTTGTACACTACAAAAGTTGGCAGTAAAAAGAAAATTGTCCCAGTAAAAAGGACTGTGAAAATGGCTTATTTAAAACAATGAGCTATGAATACTATGTACTTGGGACAAAACAGAGGAAGGCTATCACGTTTATGTCCTGCTTCTTGTGAGCTCCATCTGCATGGCCATTATGGGGGAAAAAGGACCAAAGAACTTGTCTCCTGCACAGGTGTTCCTGCACCTAAGTAAGGTGTATCTATAAAACATATGTCTATAAATCATAACAGAAGCTTGACATGTACCCATTTTGCCACTAGGGGTCCCAGAGTAAGTCAAGTTCATTCAGGCCATCCTGGGTTCCCCACTGGTCAGTTCTCCCCCACTCCCCTATTCTCCCCACTCAGCCCCAATTCTGGGCTAACTCTGCCCTTTAAGTCTCAGAAACTGCCCTGGGTAGGGGGTTATAATCTATACCATAGGGTCCTCTTTCAGTCACTAGGTTGACCTCATGAGCCTTCCAAAAGTCATCAGTCTGGTTACCCTCCAGTTGGAGATTGTCATCATTGATCTTGCTCAGGTGTTTATATTCCCTGGAGACAATGACTAGTCCCACCCCTTCTTACCTTACTCTCCTTTTTAATAGCCCTCCCTCACCTGCATGTGTGTCTCCATTCACATGGAAGTTGTCTGAATCCCTTCCTCTTCTTTTAAGCTTGTCTCTCTGACATGTAAACCAGAAGAAAGCTCACCACAGGTTCTGAGAGTTTTGAAAGTGTGCACACCCCCCCCCCCCAACCACACCTTTGCAGTTGAGGTCCAAGATACACCCAGGAAGGAAGAGGAAAGTAGGTATTTAAGAAAACTTAGGCAGAGAATCAAAACCTTGCTGCGTGATGAACTTCTTCATTCAGAAGTCAAAGAGGAGTGACAATGGCAAGGTAAGTCTCACTGCGAATCTTGGAGAGCCGCCCAGGACAGGCTATTAGAGGGCACTTTCCTAAGACATTCCTCAAGCCTCTCTGGCCCTGGTGGTGTCATACATGTCACATTTTGTCAATAATTCACATTGTATAAAAGTACAATTACTACTACAGCTAGTTCTTATTTAGTGTATGCAGAGTGTCTTCAGGGTGCTTAATATGGACAGGAAGACACCAGTCAGTGCAACAATAGGCTCAAAAGACATTGTTTCAATGAGCTGCAGTTTGGCTAACTTAGGGTGCAATCCTAACCCCTTATGTCAGTGCTTTCCAGCACTGGCATAGCGGTGCCAATGGGACATGTGCTGCATCCTGCAGTTGGGTATCGCTCACGGAGGCCTCCTCAAAGTAAGGGAATGTTTGTTCCCTTACCTTGGAGCTGCACTGCCCTCATGTCAGTGCTGGACATAAGGGGTTAGGATTGCACCCTTAATGGCTTTTCAATCTCCTGGTGTTCAAGAGACTGTGTTAAATAAAGCATGCAATCTTTTTCTTATTTCCGGCTTTTTCCACATAGTGATAATACGAGCCGCTAATACTTTAAATATGGAAGCTTTTCTTTTTGAGCAGTTATTATGAAAGAGCAGCTTTAAATGCCATTTAATTCTTCTGATTGCTTCAAGCGGGTCTGCGAAACAGGGCATTTTAGATACTGTGATAGTCATAATTGAGCGTAAAATTCTCTGCAAGGATAATATGATCGGTCATTGGGATTCTCTGGAACTTAGCTAAATAGAAAGGGGTCAGTGACAGGTTAGTGGAACTAGATAGGAGGCCCCAGACAAATATTGAGACACAACTACAGGCAATTATATTGTTCTGAACAGTATGCCCTGGCCTGGGAGGAAAGGACTGGCTCCTCAAGGTTTTAAATCTGCATTCATAATAAAGATTTGTGATATAATACCTTGATTTCACCACTCAAAAAGAGAAAGAAATCTGACAGCTGAAAACAGACAAGGTATTAATCTCAGAACATCATGTAAGACTTTTTTCTTTTTGTCCCATTATGTAGTAAGAACAAACTTCTCAGTGTTTCAGCTCAAATTCCAGTGTGTAGGTAAAGGGTGAAGCAGAGAAAAGGATGACGAAGGAAGAGCTGAGGTAGGTTTTCTATTCTTTGGAGATGGGAGAAGTGACAGGAAAAAAAATGGAGCCAGTCAGTCCTCCTCAGTCTGCCTAAGGCTTAATAAGGGAGCAGGCTTCACAGTGATTACTTTCAGCCAAAGAAACCCAGAGAGTTACTTGCAGATTGCATTTGATCATGTATCATATGGGTATAACCGAGTGGGAAATTTCACAAAGCACAGTCACATTGCTGAACGAGCTAATTATTATGCTGGTTGGTTTCATATTTGGCCTCCAGTATTTTCTAACATGAGGAGTAGAAAGAGACAACTCCATTGTCTGTAACAGAATGATCTCGGCTCTGGTTCCTTTGATGAGGCCTTCTTTTGGCATGTGACACAGGGAGTTAGGTTTTGGCCTGCTTGCCACATTCTGTTAACAACCGTCACAAAGTTAACAGGACTAAATGTCTGCATCCTGATTCATATTCAGTGCCAAGATATATTATAATTCAATTTCCATATACTGCGAGTTGGCTTGGCTAATATTAAATAAAATAATTGCATATCAACACCACTAAACTGTGGGGCAGGGTGATGGTCCAAAGATGCAGCCATCTTGGGGGATTCAAAGCAGGTCTGGGTCTGGTTAGTGCTCACATAGGGCACTGTTTGGGAATCCTATCTACCCTGCCTTGAGTGCCACTGAAGAAAGGTAAGATATTAATGGAATTAAACTGAACAGTGACATGGAATTAAACTAAATAGTGACAAAGGTGAATGTGACGCAGTCCACTTCGAAGGGCTGTCTTAGAGGAATGCAGTGCAACCAAAATGTCCTGATCCAATGAATGCAGGCCTCCAAAAACACTTGAGAAGGAAGTCTTCCCTCTCCGAGCTGAAGAAAATGTATTGAGCCCCATGAAAACTAAAACCAGTGGTGTCACTAGGGTTCGCGTGACCCCCCATGCAATGGGCGGAGCAACACCCCAGGTGGTGGGTGTGGTGATGTACCATCACTCTGCCCCCACTGGTTTTTTGGCTGTACCTTTTGATAGAACAAAGATAGAACACATTCTGCATGAAATTACAGATTGATTGATCTTGATTTTGGTCACTAGTGGTGTCACCCCCTCCCCCCGGGTGTCAACTTACTAACACCTTACTGTAGCAGTTCTCAAACTTTTAGCACTGGGACCCACTTTTTAGAATGACAGTCTGTCCAAGACCCACCAGAAGTGATGTCATGGTGGAAGTGACATCAGGAAAGTTAAAATAAATAAGTATAAATAATTCAAGTAAAACAAATAATTAAATAAGCAGAAGCTAGCCCTGTTCCACCAAGTGAACTTCTTCAGTACCCTGCCTGCAATAACACCCCCCCCTCCAAAATCAGTAAAGTTTTCAGCCCTACCAGTGCCCAGTTCAATTTAAGAACTTCTGTTTAAACCGGATCACTATCAGGTTCCACCTGGCTTTGCAAGTCTCAAAAAAGTTCACTTTAACAGCTGAAGCCTGTTTTGATCCTCTTTAGTGGGGGGGGGGGGGAGGCTGCCTTCTGGAGCACTTGTTTAGCTGCAGGTGCATAGGATCAGGACCATTCTGGTAGCCTTGTACTCTCCTTCACCTGATCTTCCACACCAGCCAAGTCACATTTGCTTACTCATGAGTAAACGCGACCATGAGACTTAGTTTCCCTTTACATAGGGCTCAATATATTCATCTGCTTGATGCGAAGGACTTCGTTCTCAGATGTTTTTGGGGGCTGCATTCATTGGATCAGGACCATTCTGGTGTCGTTGGATTCTTCTCAGCCTGCCCTTTCTGACGGACTAAGGCACGTTCACTTACTCATGAGTAAACGTGCGATACGGCTCACTGTCACTTTCCATAGGGATCTATGCATTTTTTGTTCCCCGGTTTTTGGGCCATAACGTTTGATAGAATGGAGATATTTCACTCTAGTTTTCTGCATTGCATTCCGCTTGAACTTGCATCCAACGGTATATAATATGATGGGGTTACTCCTAACCACCGCGATTTTAGCATGTCATCCACCCAGTGTGCATCAACCCCCCTGTGCGTGTCACCTGGTGTGGCCTGCACCCCCCCACACCTCCTAGCAATGCTACTGACTAAAACTGAGCTGCATGTGCACATTTACTTGTGAGTAGGCAAATGTGCCTCAGCTCCTATCGAAGGGGAATGCAAGGCCACCAGAGTGGTCCTGATGCAATGAATGTGAAGCTCAGCAAAAGTTCCAGAAGGGCTCCACCCCCCACCGCAGTAAAAAGGGTAAAAAAGAACGCTTGAGCAGCTGGTAAAGTGAAACTTTTTTTTCCTAATGTCGTGAAGTTAGGTGGGTCCCAATAGAGTGTCCTTTTAAAAAAAAATGGGTCCCAGTGCTAAAACATTTGGGAACCACTGGCTTAAGACCTCACAAAATCTGGCACTGAATGTAGGTTCAGCTTCAGGTGTTCTCAACACTCATGAGAAGTGCAGTTATCCTCCTACCACTTTTCAAAAATGGAATTAGTTCTATCTGGAAAAAAAGATTACAGTAGATTATATATATTTATTAAATGTATGGGAATTCAATGGGAAAAAATGATTGCTGATCAGAAATGCTTCTCTCTGTATGGAAGATCAGTGTGAGCGTCAGGCACCATTCACTTGAAATGGTTATATGTTTTTCTTTAACTCATAACTATACATTTAATATTTTTTTTTCCATAAGCAGCTTGGATATCTCATTTCATAGTTTTGTTGTGCTCTTTTTCACAGTGGGTCATAGTGGGGATTTGCATAATAAAACTGTAAAGTAGGTCCAAAGGTGTAAAAAGAAGTATCTCTGATTATGCAGAAAAAGAAATTTACATATATTAAAGCAGGACAGGGAGAGAATAGCTTGCTTAGATGACAGCAAGGCTGTGGTGGAATCAGATATGCCCTTTTATCATAGGCTAATGATAGAAAATATCAGTATGCATTGGACATTCATAATAAATGTAATTCATAAATGTAATTCAGAAGATGAGGAAGAGAAACCAACAGGAATATTTTAAAACCTGCTTAATATCATTATCAAAGCATATTTCTCACAACACTAATGATATAATTGTATTCAATTCATTTAAAGTGTGTTCGTGAATTTTTAAGTTCAATAAACTTGCAGACCACTTGAGAAATATGGAAATTTGCAATAAAGGTTCTGATCCTGAGCACCATGCACCCTGAACTGCACTAAGTGTGCAGTGTGGATTTAAATGTGGGACTGAAGACAATTTGAAAATTCTGAAAGTTTATCTCCGTTCCAGTTGTGCACTGAAGATTTCACATATACAAGGAATTCCTGGTCCTTGTAACTCTCTGCCTTGTAAACAAATGTATTTATTTAATCATTTGGTATCCCACCTTTCCTACACAAGGAATGTTGCACAAGGTGGCTAAGGGCACTATCCTAACGGGGTGTTAGGCCAGCGCAAGCCCCAATATGCCGGCCTACGAGTTGGCTAGGCCATTGCAGAGGCCTGTGCCAGCCCACAAATGTCAGATCTAGTCCAGATAGGCTTGCACTGGTCCAGGCAGCCTGGTGCAGGAGGATGGGGGAGGACATTCAGGGGGGTGGGGAGGAGGCATTTCTGGGTAGGGAAGGATGGAATGGGGAGATCAGGCCCAGGAGGGGGTGGGAAACCGCGAAAAGTAGCTGCTGATTGGAGTTAAGTATTGTTTACAGAAGGCTTGGAGGACAATGGAGGGGGGTGCAAGCCTCCAGGACCCTGCAGGAGGCCAGCTCTGCCCCCAAAGTAAGAAATAATCCCTGTGGCAGTGCTGTGATTTGCTGCCATTGGAGCAGAGCCACTTTCCTTAAGTGGCACATAATAATAATAATTAATAATTAATAACTCGGTAGTTATATACCACCTTTCTGGTCATCGGGTTACTCCTCTGACTTTATTCAAGGCGGTTTACATAGGCAGGCGTTTCTAAATCCCTCAAGGGGATTTTTACAAACATAGAAGGTCCTCTCTTTCAAGAACCAACAACATTTCAGAACGGATCTTCCTGGTTTGGTCTCACTTCTGGCCTCCAGTTCTCCCACGCAGGCTGACAAGCAGCTCCATCTCTCACATGGAGGACAGCCAAGACGCTTCTTGCTCACACCAAGAGCAGGTGGAATCACTCAGCACGGCTTGTCAGCTGCTTCAAGGTCTCGCCATTCTCAGCCGTTCAGGGAGCTGCCAGTGTCCTCGAACTGGCAACCTTCTGATGTTATCTTCGGGCTAACGGAGGCTCTACCCTCTAGACCAGACCTCCTGCCCATAGTATAGTTTGTTATCTTTACACACACACACACAGAGTGGGCCTTCAGTATCCATGGGGGATCCATTCCAGGACCCCCATGGATTAAAAAAACTGTGGATAATAAAATATGTATGGGGGAGCCCGGCGTGTTGCCGCAAAACTTAATTGGTGGCCTTGCCCAGCACTCTGGAGGTTGCACATGGCCTTCCAGTCTCCTCAGAAATTTCCTGGATGCAACTGGAAGAGTGTGTGTGTGTAGAGGTGTCTTTATATTGTAGTTAGCTGTCCCTAAGAGCACTATAGTGCCATGTGGCAGGATATATGTTCAAAATGAATATAAATAAATAGATCCCAGCATGTAGTCAGAGCAGAGACATAGCTAGGTCATTTGACACCCGGGGCCCATAAATTTTTGTCACCCCATATGACATAATTAATTAATTATTTAACTATTAATTATTATTAAATATATATATTTAATTAATTATATTATTAATTAACTAATTCACATTTTTATACCACCCTTCCTCTAAGCAGCTCAGGGTGGTGTACATGGTTCCTCCCCTTATTTTGTCCTCACAACAGCCCTGTGAGGTAGGTGAGATAGAGATAGTAATAGTCATGACATGAAATGAATAATAATAATGGCCGGAAAATAAATGCAGTGAATATTTCCCCACAAGCAGTGGATGAAATTCTGCATCAAATGGTATATAACATGATGGTATTATTTATTATTCCTTAAAGCCATGGTTTCTAGAATTCTGGTCACTAGCATGTCATCCTCCCCCCCCCCCAAATGTCTCATTGGCCTGTTTTGAGTTAAGGCAGTGGTTCTCAAACTTTTAACACCGGGACCCACTTTTTAGAATGACAATCTGTCCAGGACCCACCGGAAGTGATGTCTTGACTGGAAGTGACATCATCAAGCAAAATAAAATAATTATATAAATTAAATTAAAGAAAAGCAGATAATTAAATAAGGGGAAGCCAGCCCTGTTCCACCAAGTGAATTTTCTCTGTGGCCTGTCTGCAATAACACCCCCCCACAAAAAATCAGTGAGATTTTCAGCCGTCCCCAGTGCCTACCTTACCAGGCACTTACCTTACCTATGTCTGACTTGCAGCCTAATACTATCCACACTTTCCTGGGAGTAAGCCCCATTGACTCGAATGGGACTTACTTCTGAGTAGACATGCATATGGACTGCCAATCAGCACCCAAGGCACGTTTGCTTACTCATGAGTAAATGCAACCCTGTGGCTTACTTTCACTTTCCAAAGGGCTCAATACATTCATCTGCTTGGAGGGAGGGACTTCCTTCTTGGGTGTTTTTTGGGGGCTCTTTCTTTGGATAGGAACCATTCTGGTGTCCTTGGATTCCTCTCAGCCTGCCCTTTCTGATGGACTAAGGCGTGTTTGCCTACTCACGAGTAAACATGTGATATGGCTCGCTTTCACTTTCTATAGGGCTCCATGCATTTTTTGGTTTCCGGTTTTTTGGCCTTAACGTTTAATGGAAAGGAGATATTTCAGTCCAGGTTTTTTGCATTGCATTCTGCTGGACATTCCACATGATGGGGTATATAGCATGATGGGGTTATTCTTAACCTCCGCGATGTTAGTGATGTTGTATCGTTTGTGGTGTCACCCCTCCAAGGGTGGTACCTGTGGCGGACCACCCGCCTGCCCCTTGCTAGCTATGCTACTGAGTCCGAGAACTTTCTTTTATAATACATGCAATTTAAAAATCTATCATCATTGAGTTGGAAAAGGTGATTAATATAGGAGCAATCAGTTGTGATAAAATCTGCAATACTTTATTTTATGAACTTGGATACATTTTAAAAGCCTAAGGGCACAATCCTAACCAGGTCTACTCAGAAGCAAGTCCTATTTTGTTCAATGGGGCTTACTCTCAGGAAAGTATGGTTAGGATTGCAGCTTAACTCTGTTACTTCAAATCCAAAATAAGAGTGCGCTTGCAGGAGTTATTCTCCCTGTCCTTGCTTTATGGTGGATAGGAGGACACGAAAAATTATTAATCCTGTTAGAATTTATAATTCACCTTAGTAGTGGACTTTGTTGCAATTTGGTCTTGCCTTCTCTCATTCATCTTAATTGCGGTTCAATACTGTATTTTATCTTAATGGATAAGCACGCTTCAGGATGTTTTATTACTGCACTTACGTATCTGCTTACTTTGTAATAAGACTGTGGATAGGTACTTGATTTTTTATATAAGTTTGTAAGTTTTGGGTATATGAAGCAAGTGTGATTTTTGCGACAGCTGCAAAGCACCTAGTGCTACCGGAACACTCATTCTGGAGGCACTAGAGGCCAATAGGATTGGGGTCAAAGTGCCCTAAACTACGAGATCAACTCGTATTTGATCTCGTATTTGATCTTATGCAATGCCAGGCCCAAAGCCTGGCCTACCCAGAAAGCAGATGATGTGGCTTTCATTGAGTGGTGGGTGGTATGGGTACTCAGTGGCGGACCTCCCCTCAAGGTGCCCTGGGGTAAAGGTCTATGAAGCCCCCCCACACACATGAAGTTGCCTCCCCCCCCAAAAAAAAATCATTTGGAGTGATATGGAGCTTCATGTGGCTGCGGGACTGACTGGAGAAGCCATCTGAGTCTTCCCCATGGTCTTAAACTGTGCTTCCAGCAAACTGGAAGCACAAGTTCTAACTGTGTCGGGAGCCTCATTAAGGCTTCCAGCATGGTCCTGGAGGCATGCAAGTTCTGCGGCCGGGATGCCCCGTTTAGTAAACGGGAGGTCTGCTACTGCAGATACAGCCCTGCACTCTGAGCCTGCTGCTGCCTTCTCCCATCCTGTTCTTGGCAGTGCCTTTTAAAATACATATAATGTGCATATGGAGGAAAAGCAATCGTGTGCAGGGATTCTGTGTAGTGGCGAGTGGCATAGGTGTAGAATTTGGAGGGGGATGGAAAATGGAAATGAGGGTGAAAAGTGCAAAAGAATTTAATTTAGTGCTCAAAGCCAGAAAGGAGGTTCAAACTGAGCCTAAGTGAAAAAGCTCACTCACACTAACTCTAGACAGGAACAATTCTATGGCTAGAGGTATTTGAAAATGGTGTTGTTTTACTCAGAAGTAAGCCCACCGTGTTAAGTAAGTGAATGCACTCCACCTCCTTGTGAGGAGGAACTAGTCACTCTGGCTAAACAAACACTTGCAGCCAGTGTCTCAAGTCCCTGTGGTGGAGTGGGGATGACAACTGAGGCTTCGGGCTCTGGGGAACTTGAGGGATTGATGATGCAGATTTGTTTGGGAAGGAGGTTCAAGGCTGATCTGGTATCTAACAAAAGGTTACAAAAACAGAAAAGAGCTCCACATAAATGCAGCAGGCTCAGATAGAGAAAAAGGTAACAAACACTAAGCATATTGACAAATTGCCTACCCTGGGGAGATGGAAGTCTTAGAGACAGGGCTTTGAAACAAACCCAAGCATGCAATGAGGTAGAAGCCTTGAAGGGAGTAGGGCAAGGTTGTCGAAATGCCTTTCGTGGAGGGAAGGGATACAGAGAGAGAGAGAGAGAGAGAGAGGTGGCCCAGGAGGTTAGCTGAATAGCCCATGCTGGCCCAGCAGTTTTGGTTGTGCTTGGGGAGATAGAGAAGGCTGGAAAGGAAAGAGGGTTGCAGGGCATTATGGATCCTGGGTACCAGAGGTGGTACTCAGAGAGAGGCTGGATTGAAAGTAAAACAGAGCAGCACCAGGGGGTTAACACTCCACAGATGAGCAGCCAGCCAGGATGCAGTGGGTGAAGGGACACCAAAGAACACTGGAACAAATAACACAAGGCTCTGAAGTCAAGGGTTTTGATCGATTTTGCCCCATAGACTCCTATGGGAGTCTAGTGGGGTTGATTCAATCAGGGGATCCTCTATTACTAGTTGAGGACCTGCTGGGTTCTCCCTTTGTTTTTCCACCCTGTTGTGGACGCAGTGACTAGTTGGAGGGCTGTTAGCTTGCTCTGAGGTTGAGCTTAAACATGGGCTTGGTGAGAACCATTAGAGGTAGGAAACCTTTCTCGTGTTTTTTCCTGAAACTCAGGATTCCTTACAAGGTGGCTATGGTCACAAGATAACAAATATGGCTGTTCCAGCTGGATTTAGTTCTGGAAGCCTTTGTCTGGATTTTGGAGGTGTGACAACCCTGTTTAAATTTGAGGATTAAACACATCTCTTATCAAATCTGAAGTGTTGAACTCCATAAATTAATTAAGAAAAAGGGTTGTGATTACACTTTTCAATCAAAAGTATGGTGTTCCTAGCCTGTGAATCTTTGGCCACTTATAACCAGACTTGTAAGCAGCCTGGTTACTAGTATGTTCCTTTGCTATCCGGGAAGGCACCTAGCATCATATACATGTGTACAAATGAGTGTCTACCTTGAATTAAAGAAAATAAGTAGAAATAAAATATTGACCATGTAACAAGCCAACTGTGGACAGAGCCGCATTGATCCTCTTCTTGCTTGTAAGAAGCAGGAGACAGAATCACTCACTTCCCTACCCACTCAGCTTGCTTCTTCTTTGTGTTCCTTCCTTTAAACTTAAAGGGACCACCTGAGAAAGGACTGAGGTGAGTGGGTATGGAAAGGATCATAGCTGCCCATGCCTGAAAAAACCATGTGGGAAGTAGCAGCCCATGTCTCTATCCATTTGCATAGCTCCTTTCCTGTGGTCCCTTTAAATAGAACAGGAAGTGCAGGATGCACTCTGCAATCCCAATGTGTTTTGTCCAAAAGGATTGTGAAGTAAGGACACAGGTAAGAGGCTGCATTTTTTCTTTCTGGATTTTTTTTGGGGGGGTATGGAGACGTGAGTATGGATAGAGAATCCGGTTGGGCTGTCTCTATGTGAAGCTGTAGCCACAAACAGTGTTTTACCTTTAGAAAAGCTTCCACCCATCTCCTGTATTTGTTACAGAATAATAATAATAATAAAGGATGCAGAATTAGTATAGATTGAAAACAGGCAGAGATAATTGACCAAGGTTTTCTCCAAGGCTGTAATGGTATGATGAATACAGGATGATGTCTGTTCTATTTCTGGCTTTCCTCCTGAGGTGCAAGAAAACCACACCAAAGCAATGGCAAAAATCACCGGGAAACCACACTGCTCGATCTCAGCTCGTTTCTTGCTGTCTGGGGTTATCAATAGTACATGGGAGATGACATTAGGCTGTACAGTTTCAGAAGGTCCCAGTCTTTCAAATCTCAAGGCCCAGAGACAAGACCGGGAGCTGAAGGTGCCTGGTACCTTGCAGGACTGCAGCCCTTCAGAATGACGTGTGATTAATACATGTTATGAATATCTATTAAATGTTACAGCAGGTTGGTGACACTCCGCTGTATCGCTCATTTATTACCAGCAGCTCTTCAGTTATAGGCTGAGCAGGGGGGTGAGAGAGCAACTGCATTGCAGTTGGAGATTGATGACACTTCTAAAAATTGTCCAAGCATGTGTGCAAAAATCTATCAAAATAAGAGTGTAATAAATGAGAAGGTAACTTTTACTGTGCACAAAAGCCGCACTCATGCCTCATTTCTTCCCCCCTCTATATGGAGGAACAAACAGTTGTCTACATAGGTAAATAATCTAGGAAGAAAGGGGTGGCGTTTTATTCCCCACTGCAGGAATGGCCCTGGAGTGGCACAGCACTATCCAAAGCAGGTGCTGCAACAAGGTCAAACTTTGAGCCTGGCATGAGAGTATGAACTGTAGCCTCACCCTGTTAAATCATCTGGTTGGTCCACCTTGTCTCCAGTTCCTCAGATAGCTTTCATTAATCAGTGGGACATATTTGGAATAGGTAGAACTCCATAAGGGTTCTGAGCCAGCCTGGTCTGACATTTCCTAACTGGGCAAACAGGCAACTTGTAGGAGTGGTGACTTGTAGTTAGCGGTGGCAGGGGTGAAAGCCAGTGTCTCTTTTTATCCCAGTACAGTGTCTTTTCCAGTGGCTGTTTACTGGGGCCTGTTTTGTATCTAGTTTTGAAATGAGAGTTCCTTTGGGACAAGAGAACCATCTTCTCTTTCCTTTCCTACATAAATTGTTTTGAGACCTTTTTTTTTTTTTAAAAAAAAAAATTTAAAATGTTTTAAAATTTCACAGGAAAGGGAATAACAAAACTGAACTCCAGAAATCTAAGCAATGCTTTCAGTTTGTGAAATATGTGATTAAGAAAAACAATGCTTATTCATTAGCTAACTAATCTGGATCCAGGTTTCACTGCTAAACCTGTGTCTGGGGTGTACCATTTTACAGGTAGGGAGAATACACGGTTGATGTTCCATGATACAAAAAAATCCATCCACATAGAAAATCAGCTTGTTGGTTAGAATGCTAGTTTGAAACACTCCCTCCTGATATGATAGTTTTTGGTGCAGATGGTCTTTTTGTATATGGAGGAGCCTTTAGTCATGTGAACCAGATCAGCAGTCTCAACTAGCATAGCCCAGACACACCTCATGGAGACCAAGGCCTTGGGAAGTCATTGTACAGCAGGTTTTAAGTGTAGGTTGCATGGGAAACTGTGCAATTTAAGTCTCCCTCAGACCCAGAACAAACTGTGTATTCATCGTGACAGATTTGCTGGCATGCCAGGGGATATTCGGTGACCACACTGGGGAGGGAATGCAAGCCAAAGCAGAAGAGAAGAATAAGAGAAATTGGCACCGGCACAAAAGAGCCAAGAACTTTGATTGATGAAGGAAAAATGTGGCTTTGAGTTTAGCAGCTTCGAAGACACAAAGGAACCCAGACTGTCACTGCTTCTGGCAGGCAATTTCTCTGATGTAGTGGTAAGAAGATGGCTAAAGGGTATTGGATAGACTAGGCATTGAGCTGAAATAGAATGACTTGACAAAACCAGTGGGAGAGAAGGGTTGAGGCAAATCTGCCCCCTACACCTGAGACCTAGGGATGTATGGCATAGGGGCAGGAAGGGTGGGGTCTGCTTTTATAGCAATGGAGTGGACAAGTGACAATATTTTGAGCAGTAAAAAATGGGTGGACGAGGGGGGTTGGTGTGTGACATTTTAAATTGACTGGATGTAATGGAAGATCAGAAGATCATCAGGTGGATGATGTGGTGTTGACAGCAATTCCATGTTTTGACAGCTGGTTGACAGCTCTGGGAAGGGCAGGGCTGGCTCCACAGCTGTAATCAATCAAGGCCAATGGGACTCTGATGGACACCTGAGCTTCATTTGACCTTGATGGGACTTTGAATGGACACGGACTGAAGAGATGGCTCAGCTGAGCCTAATTTGGACATCACAAGGTAGCTCACAGCTGAGCTGCATTTTGGATTATGAGACATCCAAGGATAAAAGGCAGCTTCAGAAGGACCAAAGGCTACCCTGACCCAGAGGGAGATGCTACCTGACCCAGAGGTGACCTGACCTGACCTACCTGGACTTTAACCTTGGACTGTGACCCGGCGTATTGACTTTGGACTGTGAGTTGGAAATCTGCATTTATTGGACTGGGACCTGACTCTGACTTTTGCTTGCTGCACTTGTGAGTTTAACAAGGGAAACTAATCAGTCTTAAACGGGCACAAGGCCCAGTGGGAAGGAGCTGTGGCACAACACTGGACCAGTCAGTCAGATTTTTGTTTTCAAGTTTATAATTGTTTATTATAGGTTTATAAGAACTTGACTTTCATCACTTTCAGCCATTTTAAATTATAACCACATTTCAAATTTCGTCCACATGCTTTCCTCTTTTGTTCAATTTCTTCCTACCTTCCATGATCTTTGTTAGTGTTCAGATGTTTATTGTTTTTCTGCTTATTTGGGTTTTGCACATTCACATATATGTTAGGTTATGTTTTTCATTGGCCAAAATAAAATTGCAAGCTAAATGAAGTGATGCTTTGACATTCATCTGTGTTTTGACGTTGATCTATGCTCTGGTCCCTAACCAGATGAAAGTGCAACGTATTGCTGTAATCACATAGGGCACAATCCCAACCCACTTTCCAGCACCGACATAAGCACAATGCAGCTCTGAGGTAAGGGAACAAACATTCCCTTACTTTGAGGTGGACTCCTTGAGTGCCACCCAACTGCAGGATGCAGCACATGCCCCATTGGCACCGCTATGCCAGTGCTGGAAAGTTGGTTAGGATTTGGGCCATAATCTTTCTGTGCAAGTAAGCAAGCCATATATTTTAGGAATTGGCAACTGAGGCACTAGCACAGAAAGGTTGGGCTTCTTCAATGTAATGGAAAAATAATTTCGGTCAGTGAAGGGCTGGAAAAAGATGATCTTGGTATGTAAAGAAATTGTAAGGGCATACATGCAAAAACAGCTGGCCTGCTGTTTCATGCCATTCTCCTTTTCCTTCAGCTTTCTTCTAGTGATTTCTGTTAGCTGTGAGGATTAACATAGCAGCAACTGTTACCCTGCGCATGCCCAATCTCGTCTGATCTTGGAAGCTAAGCAGGGTCAGACCTGGTTAGTATTTGGATGGGAGACCGCATGGGAATACCAGGTGCTATAGGCTTACGCCATAGTCTTTCGAGACTGAAGGTTGCCAACCATGAGGATTAACAGGTAGGAGAGCCAAGCATCTGACTGCCTTCCTGTTCTCCTGATCTGAAAAGGAGCTATAGCTCAATGGTGGGTAACTGCTTTCATGTAGAAGGCCCCAAGTTCAATCCATGATATCTCCACAAAAGGCTGGGGAAGACCCCTCTCTGAAACTGGCCAGTGAGAGGTCTACTGAGATAGACCAATGATCTGAGTCAGTTAACTGTCAGTAAGAACTAATTCCAAGAGATTATTGAGAAGATAAAAACACAAGTCCAACAGTAGTGTTTTCAAAAAACCAGGACTGCATCAGAGAGATACAAAGTGATTGGGAGAAACATTGTCCACATTCTCAGGAATAAATGAATACTGGTGTCAAAACCAGACAAAGAGGCTAGTATAGAAGCACCCAATTAACACATTTAGTATAGTGCTATAGGCACAGCTTGGTTGCCAGTTTGACGCTGTCATTTAATGACACCATATGTGGCCTTGGCTTCAAAGTAAGAAAAACATCTTCAAAAGCAAATTAGCAAAGCGGAAAGAAGGAAGGTGGTGTAGCTGAACAGGCTTGGTATTCATTTTCTCGTAAAATCATAATAGGTTTTGGGCTAATATAATGGAACATGACATTCGTTTTCTAAATATTTCAGTCAAAAACAAAAAAATCTCAGACTCAGATTTTATTATTCAAAATCAATGCACTCAAAATAAAGTATTCCTATAAAGATATCTAGCTTACCTTTGAAATTCTATGAACATCTTCATGAAAAGACATTGTTGGCACTCTGGAAACAATTATACTAGCTAGTCTTCTATTATACTATACTAGCCGCCTTGGGTGCCCTTTGGGGAGAAGGGCGGAATACAAATCCAATAAATAAATAAATAAATAGTCTTTGGTTTAGTACTTCTGTCTGGTCTGTACCACCTGAGACTGCATATAAGTGCTCATGTGATTGAATGCTCCTCTGTATTAACATTCCCTCCACAAAGAAAAGACGTCAAGGAGGAAAAACATTGCCTAGTCTTTTCCTTAACATCTAATTTTATACATATAGAGAATTTTGCTCGTGCTTGGAAGAGCATTCTCCCTTTCTCTTCCCAAGAAGGGCATGTGGGCTCCCATCTTTAGTCTGAAGTGGTGTGGTCCAGGTGCTACCGCAATGCTTTTTCAACAAACAAACCTGTAGTATTCACACATGGGGAAAAACAACAACAAATAACTGTAAAATTTGGTGGTGAGGGGCATAAAAATTTATAAAAAGCCAAAAAAAGGGAATATAAACTGGGCCTGCTTGAATTACTTCACATACACCAATGGCCCATGGCCCAGTCTCTGTGTGAGGCAGGGACACTCATGCAGCTTCGGCAGCATCCTGCAGGCTGGCTGGGCGAGCTAAATAAAGAAAAAATTCACTTTATTTATTTATATTCCGCCTTTCTCCCTGAAGGGCACCCAAGGTGGCTAACAATCAAAATTAAAATACAAAACAAAGTAAAATACAATAAACATTAAAAATAAAAGAACATTTAAAAATGATTAAAACATAAAATACCATCAGCAGATAAAAACACACAGTAAAAGACATAATTTAAACAGCAGCCCTTATAGCGCCTCGAAGGTGTTCCTGAATAAAAAAATCTTTAGGCCCTGCCGGAACGTCAATAAAGAGGAAATCGTCCTCAATTCAAAGGGGAGGGGATCCCATAGTGCAGGTGCCACCACCGAAAAGGCCCTATTTCTGGCTGCCATCCCCTTCACCACTCTCAAAGATGGCACAACCAACAGGACCCCTTCTGATGATCTCAGAGAACGAACTGGACTATACGGAAGCAGGCGGTCTCTCAAATATGCTGGTCCCAAGCCGTTTAGGGCTTACCTCCTCTTACCATTCCTCTGCCATTCCCTGGTCCCTTTGGGCCAACTCATATCTACATCAGCCATTTTGCACAGGGGTGTCAGATTTGGGATAGGGGCTCCAGAGCTCACAGATGCCACTGCTGCCAAGATCTTCCCCATCCTGCCTCTGGCCCACCCTGATCCAACCCTGATCTGTCCCTGCTGCTAATATACCTGTATTGGCGATCAGTCTGCAGATTTAAACCCACTGGTGCTGCATTGTCACCCCCCTCCCTTTGCAACCTTCATCTGAGAACTACTGAGCCAGAATGGTAACATTCTACAACCTCCTTTCCTTTCTGGCCTTCTCTTTCTGTTTCTGCAAGTGCTACCAAAGTTGTGGATCTAAGGCAGTTTGATCAGCTGACCTTGTGGGACCTCTCTCTCTCTTTCTCCAAGTGTCCTACCCCCTTCCTCTTCCTTACCCTGCTCCCTTCCAGGCTACTGCCTTGTTGCATGTTGAAGGCTTGCTTTGCAGCCCTTTTTCTGTTTTTGAGACACTCTTTGCTTGGGAGACCCACTTGGTCGCCCTTTGCAACTGCGACACTTCTATGATTATTAGCAGTAGAATTTGTCCTATTAAGATTAAGGGCCCAGTCCTATCTCTGGTACACGCTGGTGGATGCTGAGGTCTACCAACATAGCCTGCAGTCTGCCATTGAAGCCACCTCTCTGATGGTCTGCCCAAGGGTAAGCCTCAGCAGCTGCCATGGGTCAACTTGGACCTGCGTCACCCACTGCCACTGATCCCACCCCTTCTTGCACCCTGTCCACCCTCCTCCCCACCCCATCTCCTTCCCATTCCACCTTCCCCCCCCCCCCACCTGCCCAGTTGGCCACCTTGGTCAGTGGATCTTCGGCCATCTGCCGGCATGCAGAAAGTCACTCTAACCTCCCTGCTGATAACCAGGCAGCACATGCCATTGGTAAGTGCTCTATGACAGCCATAAAGCAGTCACTGCCAGTGTAACATGCATTCTGCCATCAGCCAGCCCAGACAGAATTGGGCCGAACATAGGATCATCCTTGTTTTAATTGTTGAAATTTCTTCTGGTCGACCAACACAGTATTCTACAATTTGATTTTGACTTTGTACCCAAGGAGAGGGATTCCATCTCAGACTTTATATCAGGCAGGATAATGTCTTAGGTCAACCCTGGGTCATCATCCCATCTCT
The DNA here is from genome assembly GCF_035046505.1 of Tiliqua scincoides. NCBI lineage: Eukaryota > Metazoa > Chordata > Lepidosauria > Squamata > Scincidae > Tiliqua > Tiliqua scincoides. The sequence continues at coordinate 185,727,586 of NC_089821.1, forward strand.
GCCCCAATTTGGCTGTTCGTTTATTTTAAGTTTCAAACCACTGCAAACCTCTGGAGCTCAGTGAGGACCCAGATATCTTCACCTGGTCCCATTTTGGCTACATTTCTATTGGCATGAGGCAGGGACTTAGAAATAGATAGATTTCACTAGTGACAGATCTGTTTCCTCTTTAAAAGGATTCTCCCACCCTTTCACTTGACAGTATAGGAAATATGAGAAATAAAGCAAGCATCATTTTTAGCTACCTGTTTAATAAAAAGAAGATTAAATAGATGCCCTGGCTGATGAGAGCCCAGTACTTCTGCTTCTTCCTGATGGAAAGCAAACACCCCCTTAAGATTAATATTTTGTCAGGCAGAATGAACGCAAAGGGCACATCAATTTGTCTTTGCCTTCTACAATGGAATGAAGCTTGTTTGATCAGATATCTCCAAACCCATGTTTATTAAGCACCTTGATCCATTTGCCCTGTGCCCAAGCTGGACAGGATTTTAATTGTAAAAGATTAAAAAACCCTAAATAGACACTTTTGGGATAGAAGAGTGTAATTTATAAGAAAGCCTTGTGACTGCATGTGCCACAGGTATCGGCCTCTGAAACAGATTGAGGTTGCAATCCTAGGCACACATTCCTGAGAGTAACACCCATTAAAGACAATGGGACTTACTTCTGAGTAGACATGCATAGGATTGGGCTCTTAGAAAGCTTCTCTCACATTTCAAAGGTTATTACACCTCTCAACTTTCACCACATTCCAGAGGGGTGCAAGAGAGAAGAAAAGATGGTATGATAGAATTCCACTTCCTGAAAGTAACCACTTTAATTTGTTTTTATTAAAAAGAGCAAGTTGATATGAGATTATGTTTGAAAGTACTTGCACATATGTGCAAAATGCCTGCTGAAATGGCAGAAACCAGAGGTGAAAGGATAAAATCTGCAGTGTTCCGGGGCAGAGATCAAGTGCTGTGCATAGTTCTTTGTCATGAGTAGCAAAACCAGAAGAAATCACATCATATAAGTGTATTATGTAAATGTATATTATTTAAAACTAGTTGTGGAATTCTGCTTGTCTGAATTTCTTTTTCAGTTGCTTCCACCTTGAGCTCAGTTCAGCCTGAGTTCAGTCCAGCTCTGAGCCACAAGATAGTTTTAGATCATATTGCTAGGCTGTTGCTAGTGTGGTGGCCTTCACCCTCTCTTTCTACCATGTTAGTGCAACATCCTGAAGCACTACATACACTGGAGCACATGTCATGACAACATGACACTGCTAGCAATGTTATGGGGTGTAGCAGTCCATCAGCCAAAGTCTCAAATTTTGCTCATTGATGCAATTTGGGTCACTGTAATTTTTGCCCATTGGTGCAAAGTGTCACTGTAATTTTTGGGAAGTTTTGGGATCCTAGAGATGGAAAATAGGTGATAGTCTTGCAGAGTTTTCAGTCTTCTTGGAATTATCCCCACATTTTCAACTGTACCCCTGAATTTACCAATACCAAGAATACTACAGTTGTTCTGTACCTGTAGTGTCCTATATATCCACCTCGAACATTTGCATTGGTCAAATCAGAATTTTCTAATTAAGAGCTTGGTCAAGTGCCTGCACTTGTTCTGGTAACAAACAGAGATTGGTTCTTTCCTCTGGTTTGGCATTGGCAGCTTCTTGTACCCACTTCATCTACGTACATGCACAGTGCTTGCTTTTATTGAGTCACAGAATGTGACAGTTGGAAGGAACATTTGAGGTCATCTAGTCTAACCCCCTGCCCAGTGCTTCAGCTACTCTGCCAGGTGGCCATCTAGTCCCACTTGGAAACCTCCAACAAGGATACAGCCCATTACTGCACGAGGCAGACTATTTTAACATCAGACAGTTCTTATAATTAGGATATTCTTTCTCATATCTAATCTCTATTGTTTCAACCCACTGGTTCTAGTCCTGCGCTAAGGAGCCTCAGTGCATAAGTCCTCCTCTTACTCTATGTGACAGCCCTTAAGGTACCTGAAGTTGGCTATCATACATGCCCTTACTCTTCTTTAGGCTAAATGTACAAACACTCTTTTAGCTGTTTCTCATGAGACTCCTGGTAGGAAGAGAATACACCTGGTTCTTCAACTTGGAGGAGGGGCAGGCTCTCTCTGGTCCAGTTGCTCAAAGAAGGGAATCCCCTGTGACATGGTTCCAAAGAGGAAGTTCCAGCCTATAAGGCGTTTAGAAGAGTCCTGGTCATCAACCCAAGAAGTTGGCCATTATTTCTCTACAACAATACAGATTCAATGTCTGCAGACAACCTTTTTTCTGAGTAGAACAAAATTAATATACTGTCTCCAGGACCTTGTAATTTAAACCATCTTTATAGCACTTGTTCAATTTCAATTATAGTTTTTTTTTTTTTTTTACCACCTGGGAAGAGTAAAAGCTGAAAATAGCACCTAGTGGATCAATTAAAAGACTGTTGTCAAAGGTACATTGGAGGCTTTCTCAGTACTTAAAGGATATAATATTGGAATGTGCACTAGTTATCAGCTATCCAATAAATCTGCAGCCTCTCAGATGGAAGCTTTCTGATGCATCATTCATCTTCATTCGGCATAATTGATAAGAAGTGGAAGCATGGTGGAACCTCTCTCATCTTCAGAGATCTTGTTGTTTTAATTTTAGAACAATCAAGGAAGGAGAATCTAATAAAAGGCCCAGGCTACATAAAAAAAAATAGAGAAGAAGAGCCCTGCTGAAGCAGGTGGAAGGTCCATCTATCCCAGTCTTCTGTTTCCTACAGTAGCCCTCCAGCTGACTCTGGGAAGCCCACAAGCAGGAGAGAAACTCCCCAGCATCTTGAATTCAGAGCAGGGCCAGCCTGAAACCTCCTGGTGTCTGAGGCGATGTGCCAGTTGCTGCCCCATTACCTGGTGATTGCTCGCCTCTGCTCCTTCAACATGAGCTCACGGCTGTCTTCTGCTCTGCACTTCCATTTTGTCTCTCTCTTCCTTTTCCAACACAGGGAGTGCAAGGTGGAGGATCAGTGGAGGTGAGCAGGTGGATCAAAGTGAGTGCCACCCCTCCGGTCTGTTGCCTGAGGCTACTGCTTCATTTGGCTTCGTGGATGCGTCGGCCTGATGCTGTTGAACCAGAGATAGCACACAGTCATCATGATTTGCAGCCATTGTTAAAACTGTAAGTGGGTTGTGATCACAATTGGCAGCACTTCTGGAGTGTGAGGAGGCCTGCAGAGGGGTCTGTGGGCTCCCCACACCCACCGTAAGTTTGAAATCTCTCCTTTATCGTGGTGGTGGTGCCATCACAGGAGCGCTGCCACTGCTGTGAGGTCACCACACCCCATAAGGGGTATCTGTTTCCCTGTTTTCATCCAAAAAGCAGAAGTGAGTCACAATCACGATTGGCAGCAGTTCGGAGACATAGGGAGGCCCACAGAGGGCTCTGCGGGCTCTCCACACCCTCCGGAGGACCTGTGCCTGGTGAATTTGAAACCCACTTTGTTCATGGCAGTGGTACAATCATTGCCACCCTTCTCTTCCCCTCCCCCACCACGACTTACAGCTGTTCCAACTGGAGGTGCGTTTGGGAACCACTGCCATATTGTAATATGCACGTTTCAAGAACATGAGTGTTGCCTATTTAAATATGCCTCTAAACACGTGTCCAGCTAAGTTGCAATCATTGATCATGATGCACGCACAACCAAAAATTTCCACCATAGCACTTTGAAAGGAACAGAATCCAGAATCCACTCAGTTACCTGCTCAGCCAGGAGTGTGTTTCTCATGTCTTGCTCTTCAGTCAACACACAGGTGACTCTGGTAATCTCCTGCAGAGTGCTATTAAGCACACGGAACCCTACGCAGTACGAAGAGAGGGAAGCCACTCACACAGGCCTTATTGGGGAGGGGGGAAGGGGAGGAAACTAACTGGCAAGCTCACCCAAAGCTGTGCAAACAACACACATGTACATCACAGGTAGTTGGTTTTAAAGTTTTATCGACTGCCCCCCCCCAGTCCCTGGAAACACTAAAGATCTAAACAAATGTGCTGCTATATTTTTGCTTGAGGCTAATTGAACTTTACGACGATCCCTTTTCAAAACACCCCGTAGGTTTCAAGACATATTCCCAGATGCTTCCATGTTATCCTCTCTCTTGGAAGAGCCTTGGCACCAGTGAAAAGTTCTGCCTTGCCTTTCCCTCTCTCGGTTTGCCTGCCACTGTTCTGATGCTTGCAACAGCCCACGAGAACCCCTTCTTCCCTCCAGTGGGACCTTCTTTTCAGTTGCACGGAGCCAGGAGGAGTAACCTTGATGATGCCTTGATCTGCCTGTCTGCCTCAGTATATTTCTTTTTTCAAAAACGAACTAGGGGGAGATTTCTCCCACTTGTTTATTCTTTAGTCTTTCTAGAGCATCAGGGATTTTCTGCCAAATGTCTGGCGGTCATTGATATTTTTATTAGGTTAAAAGCATTCATATCTCTCTAAATGGGCCTCAGTAGAATATGAACCTTGATGAAACCCCAAGAGTTTTGGGGGAAAAAACTGAACAATGCTTTGAGAAGTTATATTCACATTTATTTAACAGATGTGAACCTAAACAAGCAACAAACAAGACTTTGAATTTTGTTTCTATTTTGTTTAAAATAGATGAGGAAGCAAGGGTGCAAAGAAATCCACATCCATTTTAGTCCCCAAATTGGATCACAAGCCCTATGTTTGGACACCTAAGGACATTGAACCATGATGTCTGAAGTTCCTTGCTGCCTCCAGATGTTGCAAAAGTGCCATAAGGCACTCTTGCCTCAGGATGTGCGCTGGCCTCCAGAGGTCAAATCCATCCTCCAGAGTGCCAGTGCCCAGTAAGTTTGCACTGACCTGCCTTGGCTGGTGCAGAAGTTCAGGGAGGGTAGGGGTAGGGGTCTGGAGCATTCCAGGGCAGGGGGAGGGTAGGTGGCGGACAGGCCAGTGGGAGGACTGGGCCCAGGAGGGGGGTGGGGCCAGGATCTGGCACATAGGCCATATCCTAAACCTTCTCCTGAGTGGCCTGGCCTTACACTGGGCTGCTCAGATCTGTGCCACCTCTTTAGGTGGCGCAGATCCAAGTAGCCCCATAGGGGCAGCTCCCGTGCAACATGGGGTATGGAAAATGAATTCCCCTTACTCCGAGTTGTGCTGCAGCCTGGCCCAGCCCTGCTCTGGATGCAGCCTGCTCCAGGGGAGGTTGGGTTAGGAGGTGAGCTTAGGATTGGGCTGTTCACCACTTTTTTCTAACAGCCCAGTTCTACCCATCGCCACCTTGCTGATGCAGCTGTGCCGCTGGAGTGCACTCTGTATCTTTTGGTGGTGGTGGAGGGTGTGGTCCAAGAGGTCACCTCTGAAAAAGGTAGTGGTTCCCAACCTTTCTAGCACTGGGACCCACCTTTTAGGTATGACAACTTGCCGGGACCTTCGGAAGACCGGAAATGATGTCATTAAACACTCTGTTTGGAGGTTCCCTGAAAATGTTTCAAAAATGCAACAAACACATGTGCGGTAGTAAATGGGTTTTCTGCAACCCCCTGAAAATCAGCTCATGACCACCCAGGTTGGGAACTACTGATATAAGGCCCTCTCTGTCCTGCTGGGTTTGCTCAGATTAGCACCAGCTATATAGCTGGCACAAGCCTGAGGAGACCCAGAAAAATGGATCAATACCATTCCCCTTGACAGGAAAGTCACTATCATCCTGTTCCTGGCCTTGATCTGCTATCCTCTCCACCCTGTTCCTTCCTACCCCATTCTGTCTGCCTTCTGCCTCCATTCTGCCCAGAGACCCAACCACACCAATTGACGTCTTTATTTGCAGCAGCCATAAAGGACCTTGCACTGCCAAAATGCTAGTTCCAGCAATGCAAGGTCCCATTAGGATTGGGCCATAAGTCTAGTCCAGTCAACCTTGCAACATTAGACTTCCTGCATTTTAATGATTATGCAAAAGAGGTAATTTAAAGAAATATAGTTTTGCATAGCTCCACAGCACTCTGGCATGATAAACAGCATTGGCTGCCTTCCATTGTCTATCCAACTATTAAAGTGACAGAAATTCAAAGTTTGGAAGTGGTGGCATAGTGGTAAATTTTAAAGTGCAAGACCTCATCATGACATTCCTGATAGCTTTGTACAATTAAGACCATGACAAACAAAAATCAATTTCGAATTTCTTCATTAGAGTGCTTTCTTCTGTCACATTTCTGTTTTGAAACGTATTACACTTTATTTAAAGATCTATCTCTTTTCATTCCACACTAGTGGAGAGGTTTCCAATAGTTTTGAAACACATATATAGATTTACTAGAGTGCTAGCCTATGCATCTTTCCTATGCCTCTCACTATGGTTGATAGCACTTAGGCAGCACTTATACACAAAAAGCCCAATCCGAAATAACTACCCATGTGTGATGCATGCAGCAGTGGTGGCATGGCCTTTGCTGTATCCCGGGGGGGGGGGGGGGTTGGCTGCTGGAGTTCTCTTTGGGGTAAGGCAACATTTGTTCCCTTGCCCTGGGTTAAACCCCAGCAGCTACTATGGGTCAACTTGGACCTGTGAAAGCTGTATAGCTGACACAAGTCCATGTTAATCCATATCAACAGATCAGACCCAGGAAGGGGGTTAGAATTAAGCAGGGGCCACTGCTGCCGAACCCACCCTTCTAACAGGCCCAATCTGCTTGCCTTTCTTGCCCATCTCCTCTCTGTTCCGCCTACCTACTCCCTCATTCTGCCTCCCTCTGCCCCATTCCACCCTCTGCTTTGGCGGGTCTTTGCAGATCCTCCTGCATGAGTAGAGGCTCCAGCCTTTGCACTGGCGCAGCAGCACCTAGCACTAGATAAAGACAGCTGGATATAGGCATGGATGGACCTAGCATTGGATATAGGCAGCTAATGCCAGAAGAACATGTGTTCCGCCGGTGGGGCAATCCAATAGAATTGGGCTGCCCATTCCATTGAACTCAATGGGACTTACTTTCAAATAATCATGCATAGAATTGCACTGTTACTCCCAGATAAATTTGCATAGGATTATAGCCTGAGGCTGCAGTCTTATGCATACTTGGAGTATACCCCATTGAACAAGAAGGGACTTACTTCTGAGTGGACATGCATAGGCTTGCACATTTAAGCCATTTCTACCCACCGTTGCATATACATAATAGGGATCAAATGTGTACACGTGTGGGCTGGCCAAAAATGGGTTGTAGCATGAATCACATATGGTTTTTCAGGTAGCCCTTGTGAAAGATGATGGGCCGGTACTTTTGCTTTGCCCTTAGGCAAATTTCTCAGATTCCTGCTGAGCGAGAAGCTTCTCAGCTAAGGTCCTGTGGAAAAAAGTTTCAAAGCCAGCACCTAAGGGCTCTTGTTGATGACATCACTGTTCCTACTATAGTCCTGGAGCTCTGCTCCCTCTCACCTACACCCCTGGTTGAAAGATGGAGTCTATCTCTGTGTTATAGTACAGTAAAACAGTTACAGCAGTTTGGGGGCAATTAGGGCAGGTATAATCTTTCAGAATAAGTGATTGCTCTTGTTGATGAAGATTTATGCCGCATAATTCATATGAGTTGAATGAAACATTGCTTCTTATAATAATACATTGGTTCTGAATAATACATGGGCCAGAATGTCATAGCTTTTTGGTCAGTTTGGCAAATAAGATAAACCTGCGCATAGTTCAGTGTGTTGAAGCCGCTGCTGAAAAGGACAACCTAAAGCAATCTCTGCATGGCCTGCAGATTGTGTATCCCAGCTAACAGTTTCCTGATTAAGGTGAAACTGACCACACAAGGGGGTTGCTGCAAGTGACATGAATAATACCACTTTGGTCTGAAATATTTCACCTTATGGTCATTGTAAATGTACTGAAAGCTTGAGAGACCCAATACTCTGAAAAGCTTGCTAGCCAATGTTGCTTTTCTATGCAAATTATAGACATGGGAAATGCAAAGATTAAAGCATCCTCTGTAAAAATGGCCACAGCATGGATGCCCAGAGTGACTAGTGGATACGGGTAGAACAGTTGTGGGGAGGAGAACGAAGGGGTGAAGGGAGATCTTGACAATTATATGAAGTATAAAAACATCTGGTGACAATGATGTGTACATCTATCAGTGCGGCAAATTTGCAATTAATTGTCCTAAAGATGGATGTAGGAGAAGGAGGCAAAAATTGTTCTGCTATGCTGTGTCAAACATTTCTGCCAAGCCTTCTTTAATGCTAATAAATCATAAAGTGTGGCCTTGACAAGATTTTTCACATTTACACTGCATGTTAATGCCTTCTCTCTCTCCCCCCCACCTGTGTGTGATATGCTGATTTATGATAATGTTGGGATCTAGAGGTTGCTCTGGGTAACCATGTGGTAGAATAGACAGAAGGCCTGATCAAACAGCAAATTGTTTTTTTTTCCTCCTAAGAATAAGATGGAAATGTTGATGGACACTGATGGAAAGGGATCCTGGCCAACAGCCTGTAGGATTTCCATACATTTGGCTATCACCACACATTGTCAATCATTTTTCAGGCACTTGTCAGTCTGTGCTGAAAGCGAGTCCTGTGCATGTTAGTGGGTGAGCGTGGCCAGATCCCCCATCACCCTGGGGGCTGGGGATAAGAATAGGCCTTCGGTTTGGCTGTACTTGTCGTAAGAGGCGACTAAACAGCCACCGGGTAGATGGGACTCGATAGCCTGGGAAGGCAGCTCATCTGAGAGAAGGAAAACTCTGATCCCAAACCTCCACTGCCTTGTGGCTACATCCAGTTATGGAAAAGGCTTCAGGAGTCAATTTGAGGCAAAATCCGGAGCCAGAGTCCCTGAGGCAGTTCGTGGCTGTACACAGTCATGCTCTGGCAACTCCTGCGACGCCGCTGGAACCAACCGTACTGGCTTCTCCCTTTCCATTGGACCATTCCAGCGACCTGGAGAGGGGGGATTTGCTGCATGGGTAACAGCCTATCCTCCATATCTACTTTACCAAGGCTTCGTGCATTGGAGAGGATACTTTGTTCCAGAACCACTATTCAGAGCACGATACCATAGTCTTCTGAGACTGAAGGATGCCAACAACGACATGGCCAGATCATTACAGGCCACACATCAGCTAGCCACCTTACACTAGCTGGTCATGTGGTCATGTGATGGTCATGTGAAGATGGTCATGTGAAGCAACCCTTGAGACCCACTGAAATCAATGGGATTTATATTAGTGAGTGAGTGAAATGTTAACTTAGTCAACAAGGCAATAAAACAGATTGGATGTGGAATGAAGATACCTGGTCAAATGTGAGTCCTTTTTTAGAGATGAATTGTTTATAGATTTAACGATAGTGTTCAGAATCCTTGAATTTAGTCCCTTTGGGATAAGCCTTCTTGGATTTGCAATGAATGTGAATGTGTTGCTTGCTTTTTTTGTATGTTTCTCAATATGTTCCAAACTTTATTGAAAGCACATCAATGCAAGACTGTTCTATTTGTCTTCTCAAATACTCAAAAGCTGTAAAGACAGTTCTTCTAAATCATTTTGAAACACCCAAGACCCAGATACTTTAAAGCACAGAGACCCAATTTGATAAATCAGTCAAAGGGCTCCGTTCTTTAAAAGATACACTACATGACTAGGAGCTAAAGGTTTCTTCTGCTTCCCTGTGTAACAATGACAATAACTCAATTTAAGTGAATGACACAAGTCAGCAGTCCATGGTAACAACAATTTAATAGCTGCCTTATCTAGTATGCTGACATGCTTGTCTCAAGAAGCTATTATAGAGTTTTCAGGCTGCAAAACGATTGGCTTTAATCTTTAATACAGTTAAGCAGCAGGGGGCAGATAGGCATTTTAACATAGCTTTGCTCTTTATAAGCAGCATTTAATATGTTATGGATCTCCAAGACAATGTGTCTGCTGTCCAATGCTTTGGAGTTTTAGGGCTTTAGTTTGCTCAGTAATTAGTGAAATGTGAAGAGCTTAGCAGGGGGAGAGTGTGCTTTCTGAGCCTGACTATTTTCTAACAACATTTGAAGATCAAGGGGGTGCCTGTTCCAGATCTAAATGAACCCTCAGTTAAGTTCCATTGTGGGCCTGCCTTGGTGGCCCAAGCGGCCACCATCTTTGTTGCTGCGCGCACTGGTGCAAAGCCCTGTGCTGGATCCTTCTTGGCACCAACCACTAGCCCCTGATGGAGAATTGAATGTCAACGCTACCCTTGGTATTGAGGGTTCAATGGTTGGTAAGACCAGACAGGCTGAGTGGGGCTGGTCCAAGTCCAGCACTTTAACCACTGTACCCCAGTCTCTTAATGGGGCTCCAGTCTTGCAAGTACCCCTACTAAGAGGAAAATCCTCGGGAGAGAATCCGTTTGGGGGAAAGGTTGAGCATGTCATCCCATTCCACTCACGCTGGGTTGTCAATGCTTTCCATTGTATACATTCTAGAAGAGTAGCAGAAACAACCTTGTAACTCTCAAGTTTGGCTCTGTAAAAAGGAGTTCTAATGATGGCAGAGAGAGATGCCCTGGTTTGACTACTACACTGAATACCTGTGAGGAACTGTGACACCTGTAGCAGTCATGAGCTGCCTGTAAGCGAATTCCTCTTTAAAACATTGCTTTTATTTTATCTTTTCCTGGCAGGAAATATTTCCAGTCTCACTACACAGCTGCAGGCTCCTTGGCATGGGGGAGGGGGAACAACCCCAGTTAAATTACTGGTTTCCTTCTGTATTGAATCAAAATCTTAAAAACATTGTATAGCTATTTTTTTGTTCTTTTGTTTTCCTCATTAAAAGAAGCAAGTTCTGTCGCCCCTGAAATGAAACTGGGGGGAAAAAAAACCCCATCTCTGCCTTTGTCTGTCCACCAGCCTCGTGCTGATAGTTAAAATTTCCTATCATGCTGTGTAGTTTTGAACTAATCCTGCCTTCCTAAGAAAACTTTGATAGATTTCAACACCCCTTTATTTCCCACCCGGTAGTGATCATTGTGGCACCAAATAATTCTGGAGGTTGTGGAATAAGAAAGAAAAAGTCCTATTAAAGTAAGCTTTATTGATCTCTGTTGCAGGAGGTCTTATCACAGCTGACACCATCTGCGGCTGCAAAAATGGCTTTTAACCAACCACAGAATAGTTAGCGCATTTAAGTGAAGATGGGCTCAGAAGAAAATCATACGCAATAAATCTACCCTGGTGTGAAATTATAGATTCAACCGACTTGATATTTATTTCTTTAAAGTTCATACATTATGCCATTCATTTTCTCCCTCATCTTATTTTGATCAGGGACTTTTTTTTTTTTAAGGCCAGGGAGAACTCAAAGTTAATTCCAGCTTATTGCAAACACATGGGATGCCTTTGTTAGCAGGAGGACGGGGAAGCATATGGGAATTCTTTGAGGCTGCACTATACCATATGGCACATTCTGTCGTGTGCATTGCATTAGCCTTCGATATTCTCTCTTTAAATGGAGTACTAAATTTGCGATAAGGATGTCTTTGCTCCTTCGATTCCCCGGAAAGTGGTCTTGCCTTTACTCTGATTTATATTTTATCTCAACCAGAAGCTGTTTGAGAAGGGTTGCTACCAAACAGTTTCCCTCATGCACCAATCATGTTTTGGGTGCTCTGCAGAACACAGAGATGACATGGTGATCTGCCCAGATCTGGGTTCTTATCTGTACTTGCGATGGGAGACTGCCTCAGAACTCTCTCTGTGTATACCAACTTGAGTTCCATGAAAGAAAGGTAGGAATGAAATGAGATGAACGGAAATAGATACAAAAATAAGCAAGCAAGTAAGAAGTGGGTAGAAGATAACTGATGTGCCACTGGTCTGTTTCTGGTACAGCATGTAATACTTGCCAGTTGATGGAGTTCTTGCAAAGAATCCCCTTGGGGGAGCCCTGCTTTCTTGGTTAAAGAACAGAAGTGAAAAATGAGGGGGAAAAACGCCTTTGTGAAAGTTAGAGACACAAATCGCATGATGTGCCTGAACCAAAACACTTTCTACCCTCAGAAGGGCAAGAGCTCAGGGAAACACCTGGTCCTTTCTGTGGGCAAGTGCTGCTGGAATACCACTGAACCTCCAGTGCGCTGCTGGAATACATAAGATGTATGCCAAGGAATGATTGACACTGCAGGAGGAGGGACTATTGCCACTTTTGCCATGAAGAAACCCCAGTTTGGAGTGAGTGTGTGGTTGCAAGTCCCATGTGTGTTGCCACTCTTGGATGTATTTTCCCACATAATAACTGCACATCAGATAGGGGCCTGAGCCCAGCACAGTTTTATTAAGTTAGATCGCCCACAAATATCAGTATGAGCATGTACTCCTTACCTCTCACCAAGACATTCTGTACATGTGGAAGATGTAGAGCCAAGACTTGTTCCAGTTCCCCATTGTGCATGTAGCCTACATCCCAGCATCCTATGTGAGCTTACCTTTAAATGGACATGTGAAGGTCTTATGGTCCAATCTGATCCAATTTTCCAGTGCTGATGCACTCATGCCAATGAGGTGTGCGCGCATCTTGTGGTGGAGAAGTAGTCACAGAGGCCTCCTCAAGGTATGGGAACATTTGCTAGAAAGTTGGCTAGGATTGGGGCCTTAGATGATTGGGAAAAGGCAAGGATGGAAATGGATTGTAAAACAGTGATTTTAGTAGACATTGTGAAATGATTGAAGAGGAACAAGAGAAGAGGAGAATAGGCCAGCATGACAGAGGTGGTTAGAGCAGGGGTGTCAAACATAAGGCCTGGGGGCCGGATGCGGCTCACGGAAGCTTTTTATATGGCCCTCAGACTTTCAGCTGCTGAGTAGTGCTGAGGTGTTACTGCTGAAAGGGCAGCCCACATCAAAATTGGGCTCTCCCATATCTTGAAACATGATCAAGACGTATATTTTCTCTTTTGTCATTTGCAGCTAATGAGTTCCTAAGTGAGAAAAAAGTGTTTATTGTTGGTTATGACCTGTTTAATGACATCGCTTCTTGCCTAATGACATCACTTCTGGCCCTCAGCAGCCATCAAGAATGCTATGTGGCCCTCCATATGAAATGAGTTTGACACCCCTGGGTTAGAGCAAAGAGAAACATTTCTCACATCAGGTGCAGACAGAAAAGATATTGGGAGCTGTTGGAGATCAACAGGTCAGGTATACCCTGTAATGCAGAGAGAGAGAGAGAGGGAGAGGGAGGGAGGGAAGGAGGGAAGATCAAATGCAACTGCAGTGCTTTGAGCATGATGGTAGATAACAGTATTTCCAAAGGTGGCAAATGTGTGTGTGTACTAGAGGAAAGTTTGGAGAGAAAAATAAGGAGCTTCAACTTTATCATATTCTGTCTGTAATGCTGGTAAGGTATTCAGGGAAACAGAGTGTGAGGAAGAGTGAAGTGTAAATAGTTCATGGATCACTGCCCCCAAAATCGGAAAGAGCCATATGCAGAACTAGATTTTCTTCCTGGAAGGTTCCAGAGGGAAAGTAACTGACAGGAGTTCATCGTTCCCTTCCTTCTTCTCCGCAGATGCAAATCACCTCCTCCCAAGGGCACCATCCACAAAGAACTGGCTCTTCTGGTTTCATGAAATGCAGTGGAATGTGTAGTTTGCTCTCAAGTCCTGAGGCACAAAAGGGTTGTGTCTGCCTGTCTGCCTGTGTTTTGCATATGCTGGAGATCTTTCACAATTTCCTTGCTAAACTGTCCCCATTTCTTCCTTGTCAAAACTGCAGTTTCCATGCTATTTTACTTTGCTTGGTCTTACCACCAGTGAAGCAAGCTTCTGCTCTTTTATAACTAGCACTAATGCTTAAGAGGCATTTGTTGCTCCTAACAAACTACAGTCAGTTCTCATTAACCGCTGGGGTTAGGCACCTAGAAAACACCGCATGGTTAAGGAAACTATGATGATGGAATCATTGATCCTATGGGGGAACCGCTGTTAGGTTCCTGTGGACCCTCTTTGCTATACATTATATGAACTTCACCTCTCTGTCTCATTAATCTAAATTTTGCATATAAACCCATTGAGCCATTACTGTGTCCAGATTGCACTCGTTAAGCTGGCAAGAGCAGCTGAGAGCATGTTAAGCCACAAGAACAACAGAAGCTGCGAGAACTGAATGATAAGCAAAAACTCCATCTCAGAATTTTTTTTGGCTCTGAATGGGTGTAAAGAGACAGCATGTGTGGTATGACACAGGTAGCACATTTATTGGAATCAGAGCCCGCAGTTAATGAGAATTGACCATATTCTCACGCTTCAACAGAAGCACTTGTCCTGACTGCGGCCACAGTAGCAATGTATCAGGACACAGGCTGTTGGCACCCAGCAGAGTTCTGTCCCTACTCTTCCATGTTTTCCTAAATATAAGGGGAAAGGTGTCTAGCTCAGTAGCCAAGCACCTCCCAGAATCAATCCCTACTTTTGAGCTAAGCCTGGGAAGGACTCCCATCAGAACCCCTGAGTGGCCTACCAGTCAGTGTTGCTAGATGGGTCCAGACATACAAGGCCACTTCACCAGTCTGTGTGAGTTGGACTAGCTTCTTGCTGTGCCATGAAAACAAGTCCCTCAATTCTTTCTTGTTTCCAACTGCCATGAACCAGAAGGCCACTGATATTATCCGGCAGAACATATCTCTAGGTGAGCTTAATGAGACAAATGACAAGTCGTTATTGTGGACACTAAAGCTCCCCAATAAAGGTTGGATTTCTGCTCAGAAATCTATTAGGACACTTTATGCCCTTCTCTTTCATAGCCTTCAAAGCCTTCCATAAAAAATGTGTTTACTGTTGGTTCAGATGGTGATGAAATCAGATCTTAAGGCAGGGTAAAGAGATTTTTATAGTGTTTCCCCCCCTGAATTTTTCTTCCATTTCTGCTGCTCTTGAAAGCAAACAGGGATGAAGCCAAGTGCAAGCCATAACCAAAAAGTCCATCTTAAAAGGTGACATACTGCAGTGTTACCTTTCTTTAATGAAATAAGATGTTACTTTCTCAGAGATTGATTGCTTATATTACAATCATAAAATGGTAAAGAAGGTCATCTCTCCTAGTCGTCTGCACCAAGGCTAGAGTCTTTATATTTGAATGGGTCTAGTGACATAATATTGCATACTACCAACTTCCTTCAGCCCTGAGAAATTCCAGGGGATGCATGACCCTGGTTGTCTTCCTTGGGGGGGGGGGGGGAGGAGAGAGAGAGAGAGAGAGAGAGAGAGAGAGAGAGAGAGAGAGAGAGAGAGAGCAGTAGATATGTGGCATCCTGCACATATTTGCTTTATTTACAAAGATATAAGTAAAATATAAGTGGAAGCAACAGTAGAAGAAAGCCCCCCACCCCCACATCTCTGCATCTCTTTCCCTGCGTCACTCCATATTCTCTCTCTCTCTGAAATACACACATACACACTCCTCACCCACGCCCCTTTAGCTAAGGAGGGATCACCTTAACAAAGGAATGGTCCTTGTAACAATTATCTAGGTAATAATAGGTTTAAACAGAGTCATGTGATAATGTTCTTCAAACAAATGCGCATTTAGCCATTCACCTCTGAAGTTGAGTGGGTAGCCTCAGACAAGGTTGATCTTTCAAGTTAACCTAACCTACCACATGGAGCTGTTATGAAGATAAAGCGGGAGAACCTACTGCTTGTCCACTGTCCTAAATTCCTTGGAGGAAGGCTTGGATGCACATATAAAGTAAAAAATAAATGAGAATCTGTTTCTGAAAGCTATCTGTAAGTAACACTAAACAATCTATAGAAAAGCATTAAAAAGGAAAAAAAAATGCTTTTGTGCATAGTCAACTTAGGGACCAGTCCTATCCAACGTTCCAGCACTGGTGCAGCCGCAATGCAGCCCTGAGGTAAGGAAACAAATGTTCTCTTACCCTGAGGAGGCCTCTGTGAGTGCCTCCCCACCACAGGATGCAGTACACTCCCCACTGGCATGGCTGCACTGGCACTGGTAAATTGGATAGGATTGGGCCCTTAGGCTGCAATTCTATCCACACTTACTGAGAGTGACTACAACGGGGCTTACTTCTGAGTAGACATAGGATTTGACTGTTCATCTTGAGCCCAGATTGACAGTTTTGCATCATTTCCAAATGATAACCCTGTACAGCCTTTAGTGTAGTTCTAGAAGAGAATTCCAAAATTGGAGAGCAGCCAAGTGCACCTTCTCCAAAAATATGTATTTATATCGAATTCAAACATGGGTTCTTAGTGAACCTGCACCCAAGGCACTGAACAGAACCTTCACTGTAGCAATGCTGGAATGCCAGATACTTCCAGGTCGTTTGTTGGACCTCTAAATGTTTATACTTGATGCACATGGGGAGCCAGTCAAGGCCATTGTGAACTCATCACATCTGTCAGGGTGCTGCTCTGGCTGCTACCTTGGTTCACAAATCAGTTCTTGCCTTGCTTCACTAGGTCACAACAGTATTTGTGACAGTTACCGTGGCCAAATCTGAAGGTCCAAGGGTTGGTTCCAAGAGTTATTTTTGATGTACTAAAGTCTTCACACAGTGACTTGACCTCATGGGCAGTGCAATTTAGATGAAATTGCTCTCATGTGGAGATCTTAAAATCACTCCAACCAAGAGAATTGATTCCTCATAGAAATGCTTCCATCATTCAGTAGGCGCATATCAGCAGACACCTGTACCACACGGAAGCCCCATGGAAGAGAATAGAGGAAATGGGGGCCATCTTTGGTGGTAGCCCTATGGAAGCCTTAATAGTAGCCCTATGGAAGAGAATAGAACTGTTGCCATCTTTGGTGGTAAAGATGAATAATGTGCAGTGGAATCCCAAGCATGTTTACTCAGAAGTAAGTCCTATGGAGCTTATTTCCAAATAAGTGTGCAGCCTTAAGCAGGAAACTGAAGCAGTTTTCTCACAAGATAACTGGTGCTTATTCTATATAAGATACAGATAACGTGGCACAAACATATCTTCTGCTTGCTAGACAGGCCAGCTGAAGAAGAAATCCATGTGTATTCCAATGTGAGCTGACTCATCAATGGGGTGTTGCAGCCCGATTCTAAGCTACCTGGTGCGCATGGCTGCCGCAGTATCCTGAGTGCACCAGGCAGCCACTGGAGGCTCCTCATGAGAAGGGGACATTTGTCTCCTTCACCCGGATAAGGAAAGTAGCCCCACAATGGGGGTCCTCCATTCTGCAGCAGCCCTAGTCCCTCCCCACCAGCATGCCTCCTCTCTCTCCTCCTCCCACCTCCCCGGAACGCCTCCTCCCTGCCTCTCCCACACCCCCACTTACCTCTCCACCACCCAGCAGTTTGGGTGACTGCCAAGCAGCGGAACACCAGCTTCCCATGGTGATGGACTAGCTCTGGCACTGGACCGGTGCTGATGGCTCACAAACATGCGTTATGGCATGTTTGCAACAGCACGCGCTGGATCGGTGAGCTGGCGCACACTGTTTAGGATTGGGCTCTTCGTCCTGCAAAGGATCCCAAATAGCCACCAATGGTTGGCCTCATAGCTACGGCCACCTGTTTCAGGAAGGCAGCTGCCTATTCCTATGTCATTTTTATCTGAATGCTGGAGAAGAAGGAAAAGGATGTTAAGCAACCATAGCATCATTTCCCCACTACTCAACTCTGGCTAAATGGATGTGCTGAGTATGTCATGCATTTTATGAAAGCATTCTAGGGAGGAGCAGGACTTTCCCCAAGGACATCAGCTAATCTAACCAGGGTTGGTAGTGATGGCATTCCTGGTGTTGCAATGCTTGGGAAAACAGAGTGTAATATACTCGGGCTAGGTAATTCTCAGTCATTTTAAATTTCTAGTCCTGAACATGTTGATTTACCTCATTATGGACAATTATTATTATTATTTTTTTAAAAAAAGACTCAACCTGCTGGCATTTTGCATGTGAAATTGGCTGCTTAGTAGGGCGCACAGCTATAGAAGCAAAATTTCCCATTTCTAATTGCACGCTGCACTTCAATTAGGCTTATAATAGCACTTCTATGTATTCATTTGAACGTGACGTTTTCCCTCTGTGATGAGAACACAAGCTTCAGAAAACCAATGTGGTTGGTGTATGTAGATTCTGGATCTTATTATGGAGTGATCTTTAACTCCAGCCATGCCAAGGGGAAGCCTGCTTGAATGCACCTGGAGCAGTCGGTATTTTGCAATTGTCACCTTCCAAACAAAATAGATTTGGTAAGGAGCAGTGAAAATGAAGCAATGTTTCACTAACCCCATATGGAGAGGTGTGAGCAATAGTTCAAAAGACAGATATTTTGGATTTTATATAGTTCAAATACTAAATGAACCTGACACTTCACAAGAATTCCGCAGATAATGGCTTTTTAAGTACTTTCTATATGAGGTCCTAGAGCAGCTCTTTCTCTTAATGTAATTTTGTTAAAAGCCATATTTCTAGCAGAAAAAATTATACTATTATTTCATTGTTATGACCATCCGCTTCAGGATAAGCCTCACTGGCGACCATAAAACTGCCTAGAATAAAGTATATTAACTCCCAGGGAAAGTGTAAATTTTCTTATAATTACAGATGAATTTTGGCTTGCTCACCTGCTCTAAGGAACTGGGAGAGGGTTGGGAAAAGAAGAGAGCAGCGATGCCAAGCTGTGACGTCACAGTGTCAGAAAGGGAGAGGCCTGTCCTTAGCTCTTCTCCCTGCCACCTCTCCAGGAGGGGAGCTCTGGATGTGAGCAGAACAGGTATAGATAGAAAAAAACAATTTCCAAAGGCTCCCAAAGAAAGGTCGCCCCTGGTGAAGCATTGTACACTTTGGGAGATGTGGGGCACCCTACTTCATCAATTTGATGCTCCTCCCATAGCCTGCTTCTCAAATTGGCCACTACAGTCAGCCACCTGGTTGCAGTAGTGTAGCAAGCAGAAGGGGGGGGGCTCTCTGCACTGGGTGATGCACCCTGGGGGCCTGAAAGACGAAGCACTTGAGCCCTGCTGAGCAGAGGCCTGTGCTGTGTTTGGTGGTGGATAAGTGCTTCCATCTTCCCTGAGGCTCAGAACGGCTGGAAATGGCCACCTTGGAAACTATTTGGAGGTACAAGTAATAACGTAATGATGTCATCACATCACTGCTTGAATCACTTATGGGTGCTGTGCATCGCTCTGGGGTGTGTGTTGTGTGATGAGGTGACACCCGTCCTGGGGGGTACCCGTACTGGTGATGCCACTATCTGGTTGGGCCAGTCCTTCATGTGCTTCCTCCTCATGGGAGGTGCCCATTCATACAACAGCTCCTCTGCACAAGCCTGGCTAAAGTCATCAGGCAGCTCGTGGCTCTGCTGTGGGTCCTGACATGGTGGGGAGGGAATGTCTAAAAGTGTACCTCAGCATCTCATGTACAGCTTTCCGCCCACCCAGTTCGATTTATACCACTTCTATTTATACAGAAACATATATTTCAGCCTTTACTCCCACGTTTTGTGCTGAAAGTGAATTTTCCCCATTCTGAACAAGGCTGGCAAATCTTACTTCAGATATGCAAGTCCTAGAATGGATTGACACAGCATATACATGAACCCTGTATGCAAACTTTAGGGGATTTACAAATCCCAGTTCTGCAGCTGGTTTGTAGGGAATTGAAGAATATTTCATGGATGCTGCTGTGGGGATGATCAGCTCCAAAAAGCGGCTGCCTGTCTCTCCCATCTTATCCGAGCTCTTTTATTTATATGCAATGACTAGTTTCTCTCTATCTAGGATTTTCTCTGGGAGTTTTTGGTTTGTATATTACGAGCGTAGCAAAGGTGGTGCTCTGTGCATGTTGCAGTCTGATTGGGCTGGCAGCACTGCAGAAGAGGGGCTACCGAAATCAGTTTGCAGTTGGCAAATGTATTCTGCAGAATGAAACAGCTCAAAGAAATGAAGCAGTTCCACAGCAACACATTTTTGGGAAACATAGGAAAGCAAGGAAGTTACCTTTCTTTTGTGTGACATAGCGCCCTGCCTGAAGATTTAGCAGAGTACAGGAAAGGTCATGAGTCCAAGCAAGCCCTTACATAAGATGTGGCCTACGCATGCATCCGAAGGAGGCGGTAGAATCCTGAGATGTTATTGCAGACTGTATTACATACTGTGCAGAGGGAATGCTGTTTTTTGATGGCTCTTTTATGCATCCACACACTTATCAAGGGGAATGGTGCTATTCCAACCCACTCCCTGCTGTGCTAGCTTTCTGACTGCAGCGTATTCTTATGTAGACCGACATTTACAAATGCCTGTAGTCTGCAATGATACAGTCTGTTCTGCCACCACCTCAGAGCTCATCCATCTCATTAGTCTGTGTAAACCAGGCCTAAGTGAGTGGAGGGACAGCTTGCCATCTCAAGGAATGTGGCGCGGAACCCCCAAATGCTGGAGCCCATGAAAACCAGTGCAGTCAACTGGGCTCAGCTCTTTGTGGAATTGGTCTAACAGGATGTGTGTGTCTGATGCAGCAAGGCAGAACATACACACACACTGCAAATCAGTCCACTACTTCACAGGGTTGCTTTTTGGAAGCCGTTTGTGGCATGTGCTGGAGCTACTGGAGGAAATGGCCAGTGGCTCTGCATGTATGTCAGACTCTCTTGGATGATCTGTCAGCCCAGGTAAAGTGACAGATGGGGTGATTGGGGGGGGGCGGGGAAGTAGGCTGGAAGGGTAGATAAAGCACACACCAGATTTTATCCCTGATTTTCCACCCTGCCCCCTCCTCTCCTTGGACTTAACAGATGAGCAGACTCATAGGTGACCAGATGGCATTCCAGGAAGTAAATAAAAATCTGTCTATCAGGTGCCATCACCACATCCTGTGACAAGGAGTTCCACAGATTAATTACATGCATATACACATCATGGCATGTAACCTGTGATGGACTTTTCCTCCAGAAATCTGCCCAATCCCCTTTTGAAGGCACCTTTTTAAAGGCCCTCCTCACCATAGCATGCAGCGCCTGTGCGAAGGCATGGCGTTAGATGGTGGGGGATAGGGCTGGGGTCTTAATTCTTAGTAACCATGCATAAGTGTGGGGTATTTGTTGCTCATTGCCATTTACCTGTGTCTGATTCTTATGGGACTGGGATTCTTAAGGAGATAATTCTGGCAGAAACTGTTGCTAGTCACACGTGGGGAAACAGGGTTTAATACATCTGTTGCACTTCAGGGAAAAGTGATTAAGCCATGAAATATCCAAGGGAAAACCACTTGGGAATAGTTGCCGAGGCCTAGATGGGAAGTCCTTGGAGGTAGGCACCTAGACCTCCAATGACCATTCTCTGTCTTTGAACATACAATTGGGTTGAATTCTGTTTTTTTCCTTGTGCAAAAGTCAGGATATCATCCCTGCCAACTTTCTGCCAAAAACAAGAGAATTAATCTGTTGCAGGTAGAATTCCTAACATTTAAGTTGCTAAACATACCGGCTTGACAGACAACTACCTGGGTTTGAGGAAATGTGCTAAAATGTATTGCAGTCTTCTGATTACACAATGATTTTATTTCAAATCTTGTTTGTTGGTGGGGCTGTTTATACAACACAGCGGTGTGCCAAGTAATAATTTTCCAGTCTGAACAAACAGATCAAGCAAGCCTAATAGTAAACAACATGTTGCAAAAATATATAGAAATATATATCGAAAATATATAGAAAATCTCAATAAGGTTATGGCAGAATGTTTACATTGCTAACGTTTTCAAGTGTTTCTCTCTGGGCAGTATTCTTTGTGTCAAATTTGGGGGGAGCAGTACATGACTCTACTTTGTCAAAAGGTGTTGCATTGCACTGCTAAAAAATACATTATCGAAAGATAAATAATGACAGCTGTTGGCTTGTCTTTATGGTTTTATCGTTTATAATAGCAGTACAATTTTAACAGCACAGAGATTTCCCTCCCCCTTTCACTTGACTATTGACTAACATTACTATGCTTCTCTTTTATCTCTCTCTTTTTTTACTTTCTGCTGGCTTTGCTTTCAAACAGGCAGAGGATGAAAATGATGATGGTGGCTGTATTCTGGGTCTGACCCGGATGAAGAGCAGCCGCATTGGGCAGCAGAGCCTCTACGAGGAATTTTATCAATTTTTTTTTTTGGGGGGGCCCTTCCCAAAGGGGATAGGGGCAAAAGAGCAAGGGAGGGTGGTGATGGGGGTGTGCAGAATGGGGTGGGGAGGGGCTGAACACAGCAAGGAAGGTTGGAAACAGCGAGAACAGTCTTTGATGTGGAGCCCGGGTCGAACTGCCTGTGTAGCGTCAGCAGCTAGACACAGTAACACAGAAAATCAAACACACTCTGAGTCTCTTGGACTCTTTTAAATTAGAAAAATCATTGCATATAATGAGCACCATCATATTTAGGCTGGCACAAGAATGGAAAGTGTCCTGTGTGTACCAGAACTTCCTTCTGCAGCAGCTGTAGCTCTGCAGCGGTGCCCCTGAGCTCCTATTCATTCCATCATGGTAAGCAGATGCACAAGCCAAAGAGCTCTGTAGCAGTCCAGTTTCCTCCCAGATTTGACACTGTGTTGAAGAGTGTCATGTATACATTATCTGGCCTGGTGCTTATGGCTCGCAGCAGCAGCTACCGCTGCATGCCCTCAGTAGTGCTTCCAGCATCCTGCATGGGCTGGGAGTCTGGGCGAGATTGGAAACTGTAAGATCCCAGGAAATTTCTAGGAACTCTCCTTTGGCTCCTGGGCCTCCTTTATGCCCCTGGGCCCGAGTACAAATTACCTCCTTTACCCCCCTCTCATGAGACCTGGTGGGCAGCCAGCAGAGTACTTGCAGGGCAACTGGTGTGTGTAATGCTTCTTCTTTCTTCATCCGGCCACTTCAAGACATTGCTTCATCCTCCCTCATGAGTGAGCCAGTCCTGCTGGGCTCGGTTCTGACACTGGAAGTTGTATGAGGGAAAGCATTCCTGGGCCAGGCTTCATGGACCAAACTCATGGGGAAGGAAAAGGCTTCAGTATCCCAATTCTATCAGCATGCTTTTGTGGCCGTTTAATTTAGAGTCTGAACCTGCTTTCTATGACATGGGTTTAGACATGGTTCTGTTGTCATCCAGTCTAGGTTAGCCCTGAACAGTTCTTTCATATGTGTAAGACATTGGAGTGATTTGTAACTCTCAGGTGACAAGAGCTGGGGGTTGTGCAACAGAAAAAAAATTTAATCAAGAAACTCCACCATCAGCAAGTCCAATGTGCTAATAAAGGAAGTAAGGATTAAACAAGACAAGATAGTGGAGATCTACAATGGGATTTACCATCAATTTAAGGGCCCAGTCCTATCTAACTTTCCAGCATTGATGAAGCTGCAGTGTACCCTGAGATAAGGGAACAAGCATTCCCTTACCTTGCGGAGGCCTCCTTGACTTCCCCCTCCACCGCAGGATGTAGCACACACCCTGTTGGCACATCAGCATCAGTGCTGCAAAGTTTGATAGGACTGGGCTCTCACTTTCATTTAAAAGCAGTCATGGGTTTGTAAATTGAATTAGGACTACTATGCTGGAGAAGTGGGGAGGGGGAGGGTATGAATCCCTTTTCTTTATATTATTTTCCCAATTTAAATGACTGTCCTGAAGTTGCTAATTGCTGTGTTAGGGATAATGTATGGCTACACACATCTTCTCTAATGTGGCAAACAGCATTTGTGGGGTGCAATTTCCATCCCAGCTCCATAGTCCTGATCCAATTTGTCCTTACACAGCTGCTTTCCCAAGAAATGTAGGGAGATAGAAGATCTCATCGTGGATCTCCAATGACTTGGCCCACAAAGAGGAACTTTTAAACACGGTTTGCAGTGTTCCCTGTTTAAAGAGCAAAAATCCTAAAGAGGAGGCAGAGCTGGCATTGCCTCCATGATAATGCAAATTCAGAGTATGTGCACATGCAGACATGACTGAGTATTCAAAGCCACACACTGTCTCACACTGGAAAGAAATCGAAAATTAAACCTCTCATTATTGCACTGGAAATTATAGGATTATATGCAACCACCCATAGCAGATCACAGATAAAATCATCAGCTTTGTTTACTGCATTTATAAAAGTGTGCTGGAAAACCGAAAACTCTGCAGTTATTTTAATTGTGGGCTTTTAAAAAAAATGATCAAGAAAATTCCAGAAAATCATTTCCCTCCTGAGGTCTATCCCTTCAGCCAGATGAACTTTTTAAAGACAGATATCAATGTGTGCTCCAGGAAAAGTGGGCTCTTAAAATGATCATATGGCAGACCTAATGAAATCTGATGTGCATTTGATTTAGGAGCCAGAAAGAGATTGATCTACAATCTGTTTAAATCAGAACACTTAGATTGATAAGCAGTACATAGAAGGGCCCTTGAGAGGATCCCAGGGAGCAGTTTATGTGGAAGGGGACTGTCCATCAAACGCTTGATCCTAAGCTGTGGAGGTCTTTAAAGATTAAAACCAGAACCTTGAATTGTACCTGGAAATAAACCAGCAGCAAATATAGCTGTAAGTGCAGCAGTCCAATAGAATAGAACTGCTGAGCTGCCAAGACCATATAGGCCATTGCATTCTGCACAAAGTTTCTGAACAGACTTCAAGGACAGACCCACGTAGAATGTGTTACAGAAGTCAAGAAGCTATGTCCTCCCCAGTCATGGATCTTCATGGTCAGGTCTGAACAACTCACGTACAGCTGCAACTAGTGCTCCAGCCAAAGCTGGGCAAAAGCCCCCTGGCCATAGCTGCCACCTAATGATCCAGAAGCAGCTGAGAATTTAGGTAAGAGAACACCCCCCCCCCCAAGCTGTAAACCTGTACTTGCAGAAGAAGTGCAACCATGTTCAGAACAATGATCCAGATCCTGCATTGTGGGATATCTGAACTAAGAAGACCTCTGTTTTGTCTGGATTTAATTTGAGCTGGGTAACCCACACCCCTCCACCAACTTCCTCCAGGTATTTCTCCAGAATTTCAACAGCCTCTCCAGCATGAGATGAAAAGGAGAGACAGAGTCAGTTGTCATCCACATATTGTTGGTTCTCAACTCCAAAATGCTAGATGACATCTTCTAGTAGTGGTTTCATGTAGATGATAAGCAGCATGGGGGATAAAATAGATGACTCTGGCAAACCATATAGCAAAGGTCAGGGTGCTTCAGGCATCTCCCATCACCACCTTCTGGAATTAGTCAACCAAGAAGGCATGGAATCACTGCAAAACAGTGCCCAAGCCCCAAATCAGACAACCGACCAGGAAAAACACCATGCCTGATGGTGCTGAAGGTCACTGAGAGGTCCAGGAGGACCAAGAAGGATGCACTCCCCATGTCCAGCTCCTAGCAAAGGTCACTGGGGTGACCAAGACTGTCTCCATCCCAAAGCCCAGTCTGAAGCTGGTCTGAAAAGGATCCAGGTAATGTGTTTTATCCAGGACCCTCTGAATCTGAGACACCTGCTCAATCACCTTGCCCAGAAACGTAGACTATATCTATGTCAAGACTGGCTGGAAATTATCCAATATTGTAGGATCCAAGAAGAGATTTTTCAGGAGGGGACAAACCACTGCCAACTTTAATACTGCTGGCAGCATCCCCTCCATCAATGATGAATTTACTACCAACTCGAACAGCCTCCTCAGTCAGATCTTATAAGCCAAACCAGGCAAGGGTCAATTGGGCAACCAGATGGGCTCACACTCCAGAGGATTCTGTCCACATGCTCAGGTTGTACATACTAACAAGGATTCAAAATAACAGGACCAACAGATAGTGTGGGGACAGCATCTGATAACTTTAATATGGAGTCCAAGTCATGATGGATGTGAGCAATTTTGTCTGCAAAACACAGTGTTTCTCAAACTGTGGGTTGGGACCCACAAGGTGGGTTGCAAACCAATTTAAGGTGGGTCCCTATTACTTGCAATGTTTTATTTTTAATATATTAGACTTGATGCATGGTATGTGACTGCATTTGGGGAAACGTGACAGATCTGAACTTTTAACCGGCGACTATGTTTGCTTTTATTAATGATAGTGAATGGAACTTACTCCTGGGTGAGTGTGGGTAGGATTGCAGCCTAGGATTGTTAAAAATTTTCCTGCATGATGATGTCACTTCTAGTCATGACATCATTTCCAGGAGGGGGGTTCCTGACAGATTCTCATTCTAAAAAGTGGGTCCCAGTGCTAAATGTGTGAGAACCACTGGCCTAGCAAATTCATCCCAGTCAGCAACTGTATGTTCCGCAATAGTATCTTGAACAGTCAGACATCCCAGTGTTGATCTTACACAACACAGAACAGTTCCACAAGATGGCTCCCCACAGACACACTGGTGGCAGAGAAAAAAACTTTCTTCCCGTTCCATCAATGCCACGGAGTAGGTCTTAATATGAGCTCTGACCCGTATTCGGTTGGACTCATCA